>NW_023309866.1:0-1293 GCF_011077185.1 Oxyura jamaicensis
TGTATCATGGACTATTAGTTTACTAATATATATATATATATATTTTCGGCACTAATACTATGAACCTAGCCTCTTTCCTCAGTAACTGTTCCCAGATCGCCAGATCTTGCATCAAGACCATGAACACGGTATACTCCAGCTGACCAGACTTCTAGGAAACACCCCTAGAAGATGTGGAGGATTGGTACATAGATGGCAGCAGCTTCGTCCGCCAGGGATTTTTGCTTCACAGGATATGCGGTAACAAACATCAGCCCAAAAGGTGGAAATCATCACCTTGATAAGAGCTCTTGAGCTGGCAAACATTTGGACAGATTTGAAATACACCTTTGGTGTGGTGCATGTACACACCTTTGGGAAAATATGGGAAGAGAGAGGATTTATAAATTCACGAGGAAAAGGACTAATTCATCAGGAGTTGATTCTCCAAGTTTTACAAGCCATCAGGGAGCCTAAGGAGATTGCGGTGGTGCATGTAAAAGGACACAAGCGAGGGCTGAATCCCCAAATCAGAGGTAATAACTTAGCTGACCAGGAAGCAAAAAGAGCAGCTCTCATGGGTGTATATGAACTGACTAAGAGAGCAGACTGCCCGAATTGTGGCAAGGGGAAGGATTTAAAGAAATTTCCATGCTATGATTGCTGGAAAGACTGGGGAGTAGAAGGGATTGAATGTAATTGTTTGGAGGAGGAGAGTCCGCCTTACAGGAAGTGTTAAAAGCATGGCCCAGCTAAGTCTTTATGTTCTGGTGGGCACGCCCCCCTCCCCTTGTTTTGTTTTACTACTGTAGAAAAGGAAAAGATGACACAAATGGGGATTCGAGAAAGTGAAAAAGGAAAATGGGTACTACCTGACGGACAAGAAGTGTTACCAAAATCAGTAGCTATGAGGGTGCTACGGAGATTTCATGAACAAATGCATTGGGGTGCTCAGGCGTTAGTAGATCAATTCGCCAATAATTATATGTGTATAGGGATATATAACATAGCAAAGGGAATTGTTAATGGGTGTATGATTTGTCGGAGGGTAAATGCTAAAAATATGAGAAAAAGGGTTCTGGGAGGACGAGAATTAGCCCACCGACCCTTTGCAAGAATTCAATTGGATTTTACCGAACTTCCCAAAACAGGAAGATACAAATATTTGCTGGTAATCATAGACCATCTTACAAATTTTGTTGAAGCATTTCCCACGACAAGGGCTACAGCACAAACCGTAGTGAAAATATTGTTAGAAAACATAATTCCCCGATATGGGATTGTAGAAGCAATAGATTCTGATAGGGGATCACA
>NW_023309866.1:1393-3942 GCF_011077185.1 Oxyura jamaicensis
GGGAAATTAAAAAGCAACTTACTAAATTAATGTTAGAAATGAAAACCTCTTGGATAAAGTGCTTGCCGCTAGCTTTGTTAAGTATACGCGTGAAGCCCAGGACTGATCTGGGAATCTCCCCTTTTGAAATGCTGTATGGTATGCCTTACGATCTTGAGATACCCCTTGATCATCCCCACCTACAAGATGATCAATTAAAACCTTACCTCACACAATTGATAAATAGACGCAGGGAATTACAGAAAAAGGGTTTAATTGTGCAACGTCCTCCTTTGGATATGGCAATCCACAAGATACAGCCTGGAGATAAGGTCCTGATAAAAACTTGGAAAGAAGTTACATTAACACCACAATGGGAAGGCCCCTATGTTGTTTTGCTTACTACAGAAACAGCTGTCCGGACTGTGGAGAAAGGATGGACACATGCCAGCCGTGTTAAAGGACCCATCTGTGACGAGAAGTGGGAGATCGCTCCAGGAAACAAAGACCTGAAGCTCACATTGCGACGAACTCGATAGGTACCGTGGGTTAAGGTAGAGGCTCTCCCCTGAAGAACACTACTGCTGCCGAGAAGAACTAAAACCTCGTAGTTGGCTGCAACCCAACTGACGAGTGAGGCAGAGGAGTGAATAAGTGGGGAAAGAAATGGGCCTCAGCCATTCCTATCGGTATTTAGGGGTTCTCGCAGTGATTTCATCCTGCATAGCGACTCAACACCACCCCCACCAACCCTTTAAATGGACTTTAAGTCGATTCGAGGATCAACAGGTTATTGCTACCCAGATAACATCGGGGGGGGCCAAGCTTTACTTCTACACTATGTAAGCTGATCCCGAGGCCCCAATGCTGGGAATATATGGGATTTTATATGTGCCCGAGTTCGAATCCTGGAAAGGGGTACTGCAACTCCCCTAATCAATATTACTGCAGCTACTGGGGTTGTGAGACTATAGCCCCTAGCTGGATACCGGGATACGGTAGAGATAAATACTTAAGGGTCCAATGGGGTCCATATGGGTGCATTCCACCGCAAGGGTGGGGAGGACGTGGAAACTGCAAATATCTTTTTTTAAATGTTACCCAACCCACGGATAGAGGGTGGAACATGGGAAGAGTGTGGGGAATAAGGTATACAGAACCTGGAACTGACAAGGGAGGACTCATACTAATAAAGAAGGAAATACCCGAGACTTCCAAGGTAGTCGGGCCTAATAAAGAGTTATTAGGGGAAGTTTTGATTGCCCAGACTGTAAAGATACCTGGGACTGCCCGACCTACTACAGTGTTTTTCAATAAGTCGACAGAGTTATCCTTTCCCACACTGCTTCCAAGCATTGTGAAAAAGAAAGAGGTTGTACCCGGGAGTAGTATGTGGAAAGTTATAAATGCTAGTTTCCAGGTACTAAATCAAACTAATCCTGAGATAACTGAAGGGTGCTGGCTATGTGTAAGTGTTAAGCCCCCATATTATGAAGCTATAGGGGATATGGGGAGGTCTGAATATTCAAATGAGTTAAATCCTTCCAAATGCAGTTGGGGTCAGGAAATCGGGATAACTTTGACTCAAGTTACAGGAAAAGGTAGATGTGTCGGCACAGTTCCAAGAGATAAAAATGATCTGTGCCATGTCACTGAAAAAATGGACCGAACCCACAAATGGTTAATTCCTGCAAATAACACTAGGTGGGTATGTTCATCGTTAGGAGTCACTCCTTGCATATCTTTAAAATTGTTTAGCACATCTCATGATTTTTGTGTACAGGTGGTCATTATACCAAGGATTCAGAACCACACTGAAGAGTATATGTATACCCATCACACAGTGGCTGAATACCATCTGGTAAAGAGGGAGCCTATTACGGCCGTCACCTTAGCCACTTTAATGGCTCTCGGGGCTGCAGGTGCAGGAACTGGAATTGCTTCCCTGGTAAAACAAAGCCAGGAATTTACTTCTCTACGCATTGCCGTAGATGAGGATCTGGCCCGTATAGAGCAATCAATAACAGCTCTGGAAAAATCGGTTAGGTCATTATCTGAAGTGGTACTCCAAAACCGTAGAGGGTTGGATTTGATTTTCTTACAACAAGGAGGACTGTGTGCAGCCCTGCGTGAAGAATGTTGTGTATATGCAGATCATACTGGGGTGGTGAGAGATACAATGACTAAATTGCGGGAAGGATTAGAAAAACGCAAAAGGGAAAATGAGGCTCGTCAGAATTGGTATGAATCCTGGTTTAATTACTCACCTTAGCTTACTACCCTGCTATCAACCATAGCGGGGCCCTTGTTGTTACTTATATTAGCACTGACTTTTGGACCATGTATATTCAATCGAGTAATTGCAATTGTAAAAAGCCGATTAGAGGCAGCTCATCTTATGCTCGTGCGTGCTAAGTATGAATCTCTTGAGCAGGAGGACAACGCAGAAACTTTGATGCTCAGCAAGCAAATATTGCAAAAATTCAATGAACAAAATATGTTAGAAAAAGAAAAAGGAGGGATTGTAATAAATTAGTGGGGGTTTGTTCATTGTCTTTGAGGAATTTGGA
>NW_023309867.1:0-1308 GCF_011077185.1 Oxyura jamaicensis
AAGGCAAACTGTGGCCTGCACTCTGCTGCTAGAGGGATGGAGAAAAATGCATTAGCGATATCAATTGTGGCGTACCACCTGGCTGCCTTTGATTCCAGTTCGTACTGGAGTTCTAGCATGTCCGGCACTGCAGCACTCAGTGGTGGTGTGACCTCATTCAGGCCACGATAGTCCACGGTTAGTCTCCACTCACCATTAGACTTTCGCACTGGCCATATGGGACTATTAAAAGGTGAATGAGTCTTGCTGATCACTCCTTGGCTCTCCAGTTGACGAATTAGCTCATGGATGGGAATCAGGGAGTCTCGGTCGGTGCGATATTGCCGCCGGTGCACAGTTGTAGTAGCAATTGGCACTTGTTGTTCTTCGACCCTCAGCAACCCCACAACAAAAGGGTCCTCTGAGAGACCGGGCAAGGTAGACAATTGTTCAATGCCCTCTGTCTCTAAGGCAGCTATGCCAAAAGCCCAGCGGAACCCTTTTGGGTCCTTAAAATATCCTCTTCTAAGATAGTCTATGCCAAGGATGCATGGAGCATCCGGGCCAGTCACAATACGGTGTTGCCACTCATTCCCAGTTAGACTCAGTTCAGCTTCCAATACAGTTAATTGCTGGGATCCCCCCGTCACTCCATAAATACTGATGGGCTCTGGCCCTGTATAGCTTGATGGCATTAGAGTACATTGTGCACCGGTGTCTACTAAAGCCTTATACTTCTGTGCGTCTGATGTGCCAGGCCATCGAATCCACACAGTCCAATAAACTCGATTGTCCCTTTCCTCCCCCTGGCTGGAGGCAGGGTCCCTCTAATCCTCGTCAAAATCTTCATTCCTGTGTTTAAAGGACTGCCTGCTGGAAGTTGGAGCAGCAAACTTTTCAGAGACCCCCTTTTTCCCCATTGTTTTCTTTTGCAACTCACGTACCCGTGCCTCTAGGGTCGCGGTGGATTTTCCATCCCATTTTCTCATGTCCTCTCCGTGGTCATGTAGGTAAAACCACAGGATGGCCCAAGGAGTGTATCCACCATATCGTCTTCCTTGCACAGATGAGCGCTTACCCCTAATAGCAGAGACATTGGTTTGTACAGGAGGGGAGGAAAATAATCTCTCTTCAAGGTGGTGGACCTTTTCAGAAAGTTTCTCCAAAGTATTCTCTTTTAGTTGGTGGACCCTGGTTCGTTCAGGTGGGGAAGAAAATAATCTCTCTTTAAGTTGCTGGACCTCTTCAGAGAGTTTCTCCAAAGTATTCTCTTTTAGTTGATGGACGCTTTCAGAAAGTTTCTCCACAGCCGAGACACAGGCCTGTAGG
>NW_023309868.1:0-677 GCF_011077185.1 Oxyura jamaicensis
TTGGCCACCATCCATGAGAAGGTGTAGATATACAGAACTGGCCGTTTTTCTCTTTCGGCTGTCTAGGGCCAGTTGTATGGCTTTCACTTCTGCATAGTGACTCAACTTGCCTTCCCCTTCCATGGCCTCCACAACTCGTCGTGTGGGACTCCACACAGCAGCTTTCCATTTCCGATGGCTCCCTACCACACGACAGGATCCATCAGTAAACAACACATACTGCTTTCTAGCTTCTGGCAACTCAATACATGGTGGTGCCTCTTCAGCATGAGTTACCTCTTCTGTTGGTACTCCAAATCCCTGCCCTCTGGCCAGTCCATGATCTCTTTCAGGATTCCTGGGCAATTGGGTTTCCATATGAGCCCACTGTGTAGTTAACGCTTCCCACTTACTCCTCGTAGCATCATTCTCGTGGTGTGGAGTGGGAATTTTCCCTTTGAACATCCAATGTAACACGGGTAGCCGTGGTACCAAGAGGAGCTGTGCTTCTGTACGCACAACTTCTGAAGCACCACAAACCCCCTCATATTCTGTTAGTATCTCCTTTTCAGTTGGGGTGTAATAGGCTTCTAATTCTCAACAACCCCAGCTCCAGAAACCCAGAGGTCAGCCTTGAGTTTCTTCTGGGGTTTTCTGCCAGAGGCTCCAGGTGAGGCCGTACTCCCCAGCTGCAGCCT
>NW_023309868.1:777-6210 GCF_011077185.1 Oxyura jamaicensis
CAAGGCCTGTTGTTGCTCGGGGCCCCACTTGAAACAGTTACTTGTTCGAGTCACTCAATATAGAGGATTCACAAGCTGACTGTAGCTTGGAACATGTATTCATCCAGCGTCCCACAACGCCTAGGAAAGCTTGCATTTCTGTTTTGGTAGTTGGTGGAGACATAGCCGTTATTTTGTTGATAACATCAATCAGAATATGGCAAGGTCCATCCTGCCATTTGACCCCCAAGAACTGCATTTCCTCTGCAGGTCCCTTTGGGATGGGGAAGATGCTAAAACTTATCCAAATTAATATTTAACTACATATTTGGTAAAATATCCTAATTATTGGGGATGGAGATGAGAACCTTATGAGAAGCAGATGTCAAAAGGAAGATATCGCTCTAGGCCAAGGGATGAGGGAAGAACGAACAACTCGTTAGGGAAGGATGAACCACATGTTGGTAGGAATCAAGGCCAAGATAAGCCAAAAAGGCCTAACTACTGTCCATCAGAAGGTCAAAGTCCAGAAAGATAAAAAGTTTAACATCCTCTTCCTCCTTGCCTTCATCCTGAAAGACCCCTGCCAATGACCACCAGGCTACATTGCGCAGGAGCAACTGGAAGGAGCTAAGGGCAGCAAGTATGGAAATGAGTCCTTGGAAGAGGTCTGCCTTTTGGGGGAAAATAATGAATATGTATTAGAGCTCATGTAATAAGTAACATTATTCATGTATGAAATTGTGAGAGACAACTGGGCAGGCGCATAATTTTTTGAGGGAAGGTATTCCCAGTGTTCCTGGTGCACCACACAAAAGTATACCTACTTTACAACACTATGGTTGTGGAGTTTTTTCCACACGTCATCTTGACCTTTCTCAGTTTAATGGCAAAACCAGTGGTCAGGAGAATTTGCATTATTTTCTTCCCTTTCTCAAAAAATCCTCCTTACCCCAAACGAGGATGTCATCAATGTACTGCAGGTGTTGAGGAGCTCCCCCTTGTTCCAGTGCAGACTGGATCCATCTGTGGCAAGCGGTAGGGCTGTATTTCCCCTGGGGCAGTCAATACCAAGTGTACTGGATGCCCCTCCAAGTGCAAGTAAACTCTGGTCTCCATGCTGCTGCCAAAGGGAAGGAGAAAATGCATTAGCGATATCAGTTGTGGCATACCATTTGGCTGCCTTTGACTCCAGCTTTGACTTTCATTATATCCGAGGATCTGTCTCACCTCTGTTGGCTACTCTGTTCCGGAGTATTAGACTGCTCTATACTCGCTTGGCTATTCTATTCAGTTAGTATGGAAGCCTCCTGCAGGAATGGTTAGGGCAGATAACTGGAAGCCATGATTACAGATAGTCAAAGGAACTGTGCTGAGAAAAGTCTCTGTTTTGGTGAAGCAGAAGGCCAAGGGCTGACCCCAGCCACTGGGAGGGGAGATCGTGCACCCCCAGCACCTCCATGTCTCACTCAGGGCTCTTCCTGGAGCCTGTGGGGTAGGGGGTGATGTCCATAACATCATGTGAAGGACAATGTTATGACACCTCCCAGCGTTTTCACATGGTTGAAAGGAGAATATATGGTCCCAATGCCATGCGTATAACCCGTCTCCTCATAAGCTGAGACTGCAGGGTCAAAGATGTCAGTGCTGCTGTGGCCTTCCATTCTTGTCAGAGCCCTCTGCCTTCTCCTCTGCAGGCTTTCCTATGCTGTCGCACACTTCTCTGAAGGCTGCAGACAGCCACTTCTCTTCCCCACCTTACTCTCACTCTGCTATTCCCAGGATTTCATTGATGCCTCTCGACTCTTGGAAGATGTTCCTTCAAACACAAGGGCATGGGCTGATCCAAACTCCCTCTGGGTGACCTCTGGACCCACAGCACCAGTGCCAGTGCCTCACCTCTAAGTCAAGAATTTCATCTGACTATCTACTCTAAATCTACCCTCTTTAAGTTTAAAACCATTCCCTTTGTCCTATCATCGAATCATGGAAATCATAGAAACACCAAGTTGGAAAGGACCTACAAGATCATTTAGTCCAACCATCCTATCACTAATACTACCCACTAAGCTACTAAATCCTATCTCGTAGCACCTTGTCCTGGTGCTTCTTGAACACTGTGAGGGTCGGTGACTCCACCACCTCCCTGGGCAGACCATTCCAGTGCCTGACTACTCTTTGGGAGAAAAAGTTTGTTGTGATACCTAATCTAAATCTCCCCAGGCACAACTTGTGGCCATTTCCTCAAGTCCTATCATTAGTTATCTGAGAGAAGAGGCTGATCCCTGCCTCATCACAACCTCTCTTCAGCAAGTTGTACAGTGCAATAAAGTTTCCCCTGAGCCTCATCTTCTCCAGACTAAACAATCCCAGTTCCCTCAGCCGCTCCTCATAAGCCTTGTACTCCACACCTCTCAACACTTTGGTTGCCCTTCTCTGGACACACTCCAGAGCCTCGATGTCTTTCCTGTCGTGAGGGGCCCAAAACTGAACACAGTACTCGAGGTGTGGCTTCACCAGAGCCTAGTACAGGGGGAGGTACTGTGCTGGCTGCACTATTTCTAATTCAGGCCAGGCTGCCATTGGCCTTCTTAGCCACCTGGGCACATGGCTGGCTCATGTTCAGCTGAGTATGGATCAACACTCCCAGGTCCTTTTCCTTTTCACAGTCTTCTAGCCCCTCTGCCTCAAGCCTAGAGCGTTGCATGGAGTTATTGTGGCCAAATTGCAGGGCCCTGCCCTTGGCCTTGTTCAACCTCATCCCATTCACCTCAAGCCAGCCATCCAGCCTATCCAGGTCCCTCTGAAGGGCCACCTACAGATCCAAATGCAGATTAACACTACCTCCCAACTTGGTGTCATTGGCAGATTTACTGAGGGTACACTCAATCCCCTCCTCTAGGTCATCAATAAAGACACTAAACAAGACAGGTGCCGGTACCAACACCTGGGGGACCCCACTTGTGACAGGATGCCAGTTGGACTAACCAAAAATCTTGGCTAAAATCTCTGAGGAGAGCCTTTATGGGCTTCGTATGGACAACGATGGCAGTGTCATAGATAATCACAAAATCCTGGGATCATAGAATCATAGAATTTCTGGGGTTGGAAGAGACCTTAAAGATCATCTTATTCCAACAGCCCTGCTGTGGGCAGGGACACCTCCTCCTACACCTGATTGCTCAAAAATCGATCTAACCTGTCCTTGAACACTTCCAGGATTGGGACATTCCCAGCTCTTCCAGGCAAGCTGTTCCAGTGCCTCACCATCCCCAGAGTAAAGAGTTTAAGAGTTGCTGATCACAGTGTCAATGTTTTGCATCTCAGGTCTGTTGTGCTTCTTTTCAAAAACGTGTTGTATAGCACATTACTTACTGCACGTGTTCCCGTTGTGCTGTTTATCATGTCTGTGGCTGGTTACAGTTATTTTGCTATGTTGTGTAACACTGGCTTGTGATTCTATAGAATTACTGGTCACGAGACCAATCTGTTATTTGTACTGAGCATTGCCGTCACCTCCATACCTCAGGAGCCATCACTTAGAAACTTAAGAATGACACTGTTGACCTTTTTGCTTTAGGGAGCTGATCTAGGGGGGGAAAAGGGAGGGACATTTCTCCACTTCTTCACTCTCCCTTTCTCCCTCAGCTCCTCCTTCTCCTCCAGGCTAAAGACACTAGCTCTACAAAGCTTTGAAAAAAAAAAAAAAAAAAAAAATGTGATGTCTCCTGAATGGGTTTCAACTTTTATTTAAGGATAACCAACTAGTTAAGCATGCCCTCCAGAGACCTGCCCCAAGGCAGGAGAGTTAGGAGTGGCAGGGAGCATGGGAGGCTATGGGCAGGCACCTAGATCAGCGGACACTTCCAATGCTTTGGAACAAAAAAAAAAAAAAAAAAAAGAATCCTTAAAAATGGGTGAAATGCTTGAAAAGGAGGTGTTATCACCTTGGCAGTTTTAAAGGGACACAAATCAGTGGAATGTGCTGGGACTTGGTCTGTGCTTCCTGAGCGTCAGTCAGTGCCACTCCAACCCCTGTGACAGGCCCTGCAGCTACTCCAACACTTCTGCCATGTCCTACAGCCACTGCAGCCCCTGCCACAGGCCCCAGCTCGAGTGTGGGGACTAGGCCAGACCCCCCAGGTCAGGTCTTGCTAGGCCAGAGTACCAACCTGGGCCAGTATCAGGTGCCTCTCTCTGCAGGAGAAAACAATGGGTGTGAAAATCAGGTTCCTTAGAATGGAGAAGAAGTACTACCCAGAAAAGAAAGGAGGGAGAAGAATGGTGATTTATGAAACCTTGACATAGACTTCCCCACAAGAGGGTATTTCAAAGATCCAAAAGGGTACAGGTGGGGTTATGGCATAGCTGCCTTGGAGACAGAGGATATCAAAGAGTTGTCTACCTTGCCCAGTCTCTGGGAGGACACTTCCATTTGCGGAGGTGTTGAGGGTCAAAGAAGAGCAGGCGCAGATGGTTCCCACAATGTTCTACCAGTTGGGGACAGGCTGGACATCAGTCAGTAATGAGTAATTGCACTGTGCATGTACACAACTTACTTTGTACATAATTTGCTTTGGACATAATAATAATAATAATTATTATTACTTCTCTTTCCTTTCAGTCCTTTAAAATGCCCTTATCTCAACACAGAAGTTTTTGCGGGGTGAGTGTGAGCTAACTGCTCTGTGGTGCTGAGCTGCGGGCCAGGTTAAAGCATAACATGTTTGACAACCACATAAATCAGCCCTTGGAAAAGTCATCTCTCCTGTGTTCAGAGAAGAACAATTGGTGATGACTTTGGTCTGCTCCAAACAGCACACCCCAGCAGAGACGCTGCTGCCTTCAGGAGCTGTCAGCCCTGAGGCCTTGGGGACACCTTGAGGGAGCTCAAGGGCACAGAGCAAACGATGCCATGGTTGGGTGCTGTGCTGCTGAGCTGGGCCGGGCTCCTGGGCCCAAGGGGAGGCTGGGGGCTCTGACTGCAGGTGGCATGGGGAGAGGAGAGGAATAAGGTCTTGGAGGCAGTGAGGAGGGCAACAACAGAGGGCAGCGAGTGGCAGGACACATCTGCAGACTCTTGGCACCGTGAGTCTCTGGCAGCAGGGCCATGCAGCTGCTTCTACAGCTGGCACATCCGATGCCTGATACAGCATCTGTCCAGATTGTTCTCTCTGGTTATGCAGTGCTTTAGAGAATGGCATTTCTGAGGGGGCATTTCAAGAGGAAGACCGAGGCTTGGTTTATCTGAAGGGGAAGGCTTTTTCTGCAGTCTGTGCTTTCAGCTTCCTGCAGTGGAGGGGAGGCAGGGTTCATGGTCATGGCTTGTCAGGATTGTGCAGGAGACTGAGACTCCTGGAGCATTGCATTGAGAAATCAGTATGTCAGTGATGAAATTTGGAAAGTACCTTCCCAAACCTCATCTCACAGACTGCACCAACATCATAGTGTGGT
>NW_023309869.1:0-1905 GCF_011077185.1 Oxyura jamaicensis
CCCAAGGATCCTCTGGAGACATTGAACACCTCTGCAGGAACAAGGCCGTCCCTCCTGTTCTTGCCTGGGAACATGGCTGGAGCAGACCAAACAGCTCATAAATTCCAGCTTGAGAATCGGAATGCTGCAATTAATATTGGGAAAAAAAAACATGTTCCATCAAGGAAAACATTTACAACTTCTTTCTCATCATCTTCGTCTGAGCATTACACAACCCCGTTCAGAAAAATCTGAACTGGGAAATGTAGAGAATGAGAATACTTCTAAAATTTCATGTATTTTTTGTTTCTTTTGCAACATTCTGAAGCTTAATTTCTCTTCACTTGGATAGAAAAAAATCACTGGGTTGATACTGATGATTGTGTATAGCAGTATTTCTGTTGTCTGGCTGGAATTTTTATGAGTTGGGAGCTTCTTTTACTCAGAAAATTATCATACGTAATACAGCACTGTGGGAGACAAAAAAATCTAATATAAAAATAAATATAAAACATGAATATTTCTAATGAAAGACTGTAAATTGTAGCTCAGTTCCAGGAGGGTCATGAAGTGAAGAGTGGGTGGCTGGATGCCTGGAGAAGGATGGACAGCTGTTTGTATGACTGTCTATACTGAAGTAGAGTGTGAGGGAGAGAGGGCAGATGGAGGGAAAATGAGAGATCGAGAGAGGCCATGAGAGGCAAGGAAAAGACTTTTTGTTGATGTTCTCTGCTGCTCTTAGCCATGGCAAAGGAGAACAAGACCTTTGGGACTGAATTCATTCTTCTGAGCTTAACAGATCGTCCGGGCTGGCACATCATTCTCTTTGTCATTATCTTCTCCTCATCTCTCTGAAGGCGATGGGGAATGGCCTCTCTTTATCACTGTGGGGAGGGACCAGCCCCCGAGTATCCCAATGCACTTTTTCCTCAGCCTGCTCACTCTTGGAGAACTCCTCCACCATTGCTCCCGAAACCTGGAGACTTTCCATGTCACCAGGTGAACCACTTGTGTTTCCAGATGCCTGGCATAGACATTTTTTCCCCTTCTCCAGGGTATCACTGAGTTTCTCATCTTCACAATGCTGCTCTCCGATTGCCACGCACAAGGCATTGTGTTACACCTCAGTCATGAGAAAGAAACTCTGCTTCCTGCTCTCCTTCGGAGCATGGGTGCGGAGGGGGTACCAGGAACACCTTTGTCCGTTTTGGCTCTGGTGCTGGGCCTCTTCTGAGCCTGGCCGGTGGGGCTGTAATGCTGAGCAAGATCCTTGACTGTATCCAAACACTTTCCCCGTTCCCTTCTCTTTCACTCACTACAAGGCATTTCCTGCTTATGTCTCCCACCCCATCGCAGTTCCCATTCTCTGAGGACGTTTCTGTCAACATATATTCTTTACTAAGCAGTGCATGGCAAGTGAGTTCGGGCACTGAGTTTGGGCACTGAAAAAGGTTCCCCATGCAAGTGGTCACAGCAACAAACCTGCTGGGGTTCAAGAAGCATTCGGACAACACTCTCAGGCCTGTGGTTTCATTCGCAGGTAATCCTGCGTGAAGCTAGAGGAGATGGACTTGATGATCCTTGTTTGCCTGTTCCAACTTAGGATATCCTAGAGTTCTGTTCTTCTATGTTTTTCAGAGACAATGAGATGCTATGTGGACAATGTCTTTCCAAAACGTTGGTCTTGTTCTCCTCGGTTAACTTATGCTGCAGGCTGGGAATAGGAAAGATGGAATCAACAATTTGACTTGTTCTCTAGAAGGATTTTGTCATTTCCAAGACAAAGGTGAGTCTCCAAATTGTGTGCTCCTCTGTCTCAGACTACAAGCCTGGCTAACATGCCAGGAGATAATTCTGGCTCAGGAGCACCTATTGATTATTGCTCTAACCCAGGCAATAGATGTGTTATGTGTAGAAGGTCTCGGT
>NW_023309870.1:0-7151 GCF_011077185.1 Oxyura jamaicensis
GTCGGCGATCCCTGGTGGGCTCCTGGCCCATGGCGGACATCAGCCGGCGACGTTTTTTTAAGGGGTAGGAGTGCGCAATAAGGGGCGAGGTATATTTCTGGAGGCTAGGGATGCGCAATGCAATGGGGGGGGGGGGGGGGGTGGGGGGGAGGTTTTCTCAGGGGAGGGGTGCTCAAAATGGGGGGGATGTTTCTGGAATTAGGGGTGCACAATAAGGAGGGGATCCATAGCTGCTCAATTGTGCTGAGCAGTTGTGGGAAACAAATCTTGGGATCAGCTCTGGGCAGCAAGTCAGGAGACACTCCCCCCCCGCAGTTGTCACCTGGCATCCGCTGGCAGGCTCGCCAGGGCTTGTTGGTTGGGGTCTGTCACGGTGTCCAGGACCAAGCCGGGGCTCACCGGCAGGTGTCCTCTGCAGGACCCAGTGGCAAGCCGGGGGTTACTGGATGGATTCTGTTGTTTGGCCTGGGGTCCCACCGGGAATCGCCAGATGGATTCCACTGTGGGACCCGGGGGCCCACCAGGCATCGCTGCATGGATTCTGCCGCAGAACCCAGGGCTCACCGGCCAGGGTCTGCCGCGGGGCCTGGAGATTCCTGGCCAAGATTCACTGAAGACTGTGGGTTTTGCTGCCTGTTGTCCGCCACAGGGCTCCCACTGGGGATGCCAGCCGGGGTCTGCCGTGGGGCCCAAGGGGTTGTCCAGCGTCTGCCGACCGCTTGCCCAAGAAACACACACTCCCCACCCTTGTTTCACATAACCGCCCTTACAAATACACACCCTTGAAACACACACTAGTTCCCAGGGCCGGTCCTGAGACCTGGGCCCCAGACCTACTCTCCTGATGTGTTCCCCAGATATATTTGCCACCACTGTTTCCCAGATCTGGAACCCACACATGGTACAGAAAATCTCCCCAGAGTTGCCCCCCAGCGCTGGTTCTCAGAGGGAGTCCACAGGGCTGGTCCACAGAGCTGCTACCAGACCTGGTCCCCCAGATTTAATCCAAAGAACCGTTGGGAAGACCTCATCCCTAGATCTGGTCCCAAGACCCAATCCCCAGATCGTGTCCACAGTAATGGTCCGCAGAGCTGGTCCCCAGAACGGGTAGCCAGAACTGGTCCCCAGAGCTGGTCTGCAGATCTGTTCTCCAGACCTGCTCCCCACTCCTGGTCTCCAGCTCTTCTCCCCATACAATCTCCTCCCCAGTGCTGGTCCCCACAACCAGTTCCCAGACCCAGATCTGTCGACCAAGTGTGGAGACAAGATCTGGGGACCACCTCTTGGGAGCAGGTCTGGGATCCAGCTCAGGGACCATCCCTGGGGACCTGAAGGGAAAGAATAACACAACTCCGAGCTGGTGTAGCCGAAGCACTTTATTGTCTGACCCATCTACTTATATAGGCTTAGCGTAACTACATTTTTTTATCACACAACTTGACAAAGTTTGCTCGTTAGCCGTTACTATTGTTCACAGGGTGATCGCGCAGCAGCCCTATCTCCTGATGAGCAACAGGCCTAGCTACACCTGTTGTTTTTTAACCTTCCAGTCTCCCAATTATACCTCCTTTATCTTCAGGCTACGTGACTTTCACCTCATTCTGCGTTTTCCTTTTCTTACTTCACTTCTGTGTCTAACATACTCCACATACTTTCTGACTGCTTTCCTACAATTCCCCCTCCTTTTATTTCTAACGGCCAAGCTGATTGTATGGAGCGCAAGAGCATTCTCTGTAAGCATTGAAATAAACATGGCACAACTAACAAAACTACAATGATTACTAGCAAAACTATGATAGCCCCCTTTATTATCTCCCTCACCCAGCCCCCAATACCTAAACTCTGCAACCACGATTCCAAACCCCACGTGCTGGTTGTTAGTTTATCTGTTAATTCTCTGAGATTAGACAGCTGTTGATGTATCGACTGAGAGTGATCACTTATATTCATGCAACACATACCTTCAAACTCTTCGCACCTGTGTCCTTGTGCCAATAACAAAAAATCTATTGCTGCTCTATTCTGTAGTGTTGCGTGCCTGATGGAATCAGTGTCTATTAGTAAAGCACTCAAGGCAGCAGAGGTAGCATTAGTCTGCTTTGCCAGCCAGTAACCTAGTTTATTTAGTGTTAGAGCTTGAGCAGTGGCTACGCTGGGTGCAAGAATCGAGGCAGCAATAACCTTGCCAGCCTGCCAAAAATCAAGGTTATCTTTGCAGTCTTTCTAGTAGTGACTGACACTGCGTTTAGTACGCTTATGCTGTCTCAAGATTTTTAGTATCATGGATGTGTTAGGGGTTAGTAATGTTAATTGGCTGAGAATGCACGGGCCTCCCCTTATGTGCGATGGAATACCTTGCCATGCTCTGTCACCACAGATGAGAAACACCCCAGGGGGGAGTGCAAATGGCATGTTCGAAGATTTTGACACATTAGGAGAGGTGTAGTTGCACCAAATTGAACCATTACGATATATTCCCAGACTGGGTGTAACATCAACTACAGTGAGATTGCTACCAGTATAATTAAACCTCATACATGCTGGCGCGTTAACACAACCTAATATATCAAGTTCCTGTGGTTCTAAGGTTGCATGAGCCAGTCGTGATGTCCAGCCATCCCAAGCATTCATTGCTTCTTTACTGACATTGCCCGGACAGGAGGCATTCCAAGAGTGGGCCATGCCCTTAGCATCGGTGGTGTTTATGATTCTATGCAGCTGTTCATCACGCAGTGGTATACCAACCAGACACGTTGTAAAAGGGTTGCCTGCGTTGGTCATGGACAGGCAGATGTGCTCTTGTCCAGTCATGTTGGCGAGCGTGACCCAGATAATTCGCCGAGGCTGGATTTGCGGAGAACCAGGATTCCCCGAGCTTGCAGAGGTTGAGGAGGATGAGGGTCCTAGCCAAGGACGAACTGCTCGCGCTGGAACCCATCTCGGTCCTGTCCCTGTGGAGACACAAGCATACCCTCGCCCCCAAGTTAATAAAGAGTACGGACCCTCCCACACCCCTGTATTAAGATCACAAATTTTAACTAAAGGTTTATCTTCATACAACGAAGTGAGGCCTGTCTTATGACTACCAAAGTGTTTGACTATTGGAGAAATCTCTTCGTGTGAGAAAGGCATAGTTAGGTGGTTCATCACATATATAACCTTTGCAATTCTGTTTTGTGGTGTCTCCATTGTCTCCCCCTTTTTTTGTTTGTCCAGCAAGGATTTAAGTGTTCTGTGTGTATGTTCCACTATGGCTTGCCCTGTTGGGGAGTGTGGGATGCCTGTTTTATGAGTAATACCCCAAGTGTGAAAAAAGCCTTCTGTGGATTTGCTAGTGTAGGCAGGCCCATTATCAGTTTTGACTTCTAATGGAATACCCAGGGCTGCAAAAGCAAGTCGAAAATGAGCTTGCACATGTCTGCTTAAGTTGCGCCAGGGGAGTTTTAGGTTGGATGTTAGGAAGAACTTCTTTACCGAAAGGGTTGTTAGACATTGGAACAGGCTGCCCAGGGAAGTGGTGGAGTCACCATCCCTGGAGGTCTTTAAAAGACGTTTAGATGTAGAGCTTAGGGATATGGTTTAGTGGGGACTGTTAGTGTTAGGTCAGAGGTTGGACTTGATGATCTTGAGGTCTCTTCCAACCTAGAAATTCTGTGATTCTGTGATTATAATATTCCAGTTCCGTGGGATCATAGTGGGCGAAGGCAGGCCCGGTTGGAGGGATCCCATCTCTTCCATAACTGTTGATTTTCCTTAAATCGTGTAGAAACCTCCATCTCCCACTCTTTTTCTTTATCACTAACACTGGGGAGTTCCAAGGTCTGGTAGTGGGGGGTTATATGTCCTGCCCTCAATTGCTCCTGGACAAGTTGTTGTAATGCTGCGACCTTTTCTGCAGAAAGTGGCCACTGATCCACCCACACTGGTCATTCAGTCCTCCAGGTGAGCTTCATTGTCGGTCGCTCATCAATGGCCGGTACTGAAAATTTTCCGGGCAGCTCATGGTGAAATTGCCTTGCGCCATCACATCTCTGCCTAAAAGACTAATCGGAATCAGAGCAGCATACGGTCTTACAGAAAAGGCAGAGCTCTCTTGCGTTTTGATTGTCAGTGGGTATTTAGATATGTACGTCCGTGACAGCCCCCCGACCCCACAAAGCTCTTTTACGGTTGAGTCCAGAGGCCATTCCTTCGGCCAATCCTTTAGAGCTATAACCGTAACATCAGCTCCTGTGTCTACCAACATCGATTTGACTGCCTGAGTGGTCCTAGCAGGCTTTGGGTAATAGAATGTCAAAGGCAACATCGGCCTTGGGTTTGTGACGGCTGTAGCCCAAAAAAGTTCCGGCCGACTGGTTGAATCAAAACCAACACTTCCCTGTACCTTGTCTTTAGCACGAGGTGCCCTTTTGTGAAATAGTATTAATTGAGCTAATCGAGTCCCAGAAGGAATGTGTGTTGGAGGAGAAGGGGTCCAAACCATTGCATGAAGTACGCCGTCATAATTAGAGTCAATCACCCCCGGTAGCACAAAAAGTCCCGCCAGAGTAGTATTGGACCGCCCCGTCAATATAGCATCACATCCTCTAACGGGGCACCTCTCTAACGGCCCTTTAACATTCAATGGCACCCTCCAGACTCTTTTATCCCAGACGGTACAGTCTACAGTTGTGGAGAGATCCACTCCGGCGCTCCCTCGGGTTCTGGCTGAGAGGGAGTCCAGGGTGATGTATTCGGGGGTTCTTGCGGGGGGGGGCACTGTGGTTGTCATCATGACTCTCGAGGTGGCTGATGTAGCACTCGGAATCGGCCACCCCCCGTGAGGCATTTGTGTCATCGCGCGCCTGCGTCCCGCGCTCGGCCCCCGGTTTCCCTTCCAGGGTGAAAGGGTCTGGCCGTCTGCATGATATTTGGAGCGACAGTGGCTGGCCCAGTGCCATCCTTTTCTGCATCGCGGACACACGCTGGGAGGCCCAGCGCTGCCGCCCATGGATCCCCCCTTCTTATGCGGACAGTTAGCCGCAAGATGCCCTATTTCCTGGCAACGGAAGCAGCGCCTGCCATTATTCACAGCCAATGCTGTGGCGAAAGCGCTGGCCAGAGCGGTCGTTTGATGCTCAACTGAGCCCACCTGATTGCATGCCTCTATCATTTGTACTAGAGAGGTCCCGGGGGGCATAGATCACAAAATCTTTTTACAGTTGGCATTCGCGTTCTCAACTGCCAGTTTCATTATCAGGGCCTCTTTTGCTTCTCTGTTATCAACCTGCTTATCCAGCGAATCCCTTAACCTGTCTATAAATTGCATATAGGGTTTACTGATCCCCTGTCTTATGCTGGTAAAGGACGGCTGGCTCCTCCCCGCCTCCGGTAGTTTCAGCAGGGCTTGCCATGCCAAGTGGGCCGATTGCCGCAAGATGGCATCGTTGAGCCGCGCTTGTAACCGGGGATCCAGTACCGGCTCAGTCCCCATAAGCTGTGGGAGTCCGGCACCCAAAAGAGGGTCGCCTACGGGTCTTTCAAGATTCTGCAACGCCGCTACCTCACACAGCTCTTTCCACTTCTGTTCCCACAACAATTTTTGAGTCGGGGTGAGGATCATAGCAGCGATTTGACGGCAATCATAGGGTACCAGTAACTGACCCGTCATGACATTTTCTAATAACGATTGAGTGAAAGGCGCATGTAGCCCGTAGGTGGTAACTGTCTTTCTTAATTCTTTAATCAGATCCCACTGAAAAGCTTGATATTCATTCGGCCCATTATTTCGCACCATTACCGGGAAAGCCATACCAATTGGATCCCCATCCCTTAAAGCCTCCCTGCATATCCGGTCCCAACGCCCGCAAGGGTCAAAATCAGTTTCTAGGGGGGAGACGCGATGTCGCGGAGAGACGGTAACCAGGGGGAGGGCGCGATGTCGTGGAGAGACGCTAACCAGGGGTTCAGCATCTACGGGAGGTGCCGATGGTGATGACGGTGGGAGGGATGAATTGAGACCCGAGCCTGCCTCCCTTTCGAGATCTATTAAATCGGCAGGTTCCGCCGGCGCGCAAGCTCCTCCTCGTGCCTCACTAGCTTGAGCCACGGATTCCGCCAGCGTACAAGCACCTCCTACTGCCTCATTAACTTGATCAACGGCAGCTTGTACCCTTTTCTCCGCACGCCAAGCTTTTAACCTGTCAGTTACCGCACGCCAGGTAGTCATTACATCTGCCGCTGTTGTATCCCCTCGTGAAGCGGCCTCCCAAATGATAGTCCCCGCTTTTTCCCAAGTCTCTGCATCAAACACCGCCGAGATCGTCGACAGGGCACCATTCTTTTGTAAAAACTTTAACAGTAGTCTTAGCTTATATGAATCGTACTTCGTCCCTCTTTTCTCTAACAGTTTGCGAAACAATTTGACTATCGCCTCTTCCTCAGACGATAAATTCGCCCCCATTGTTCTCCCAATGCTCACCTGGGGATAGGCATGGATCCGGATGGGGAAGCTGCAGTCCAGCTGTCAGCTTGATTTGTTCAGCGGGGTTCCCTTCAGACACTATGTCTGCGTTGTCTGTCCGTATATATCCATATCACGGAGGGGTCACCATTTGAAGGGAAAGAATAACATGACTGCGAGCTGGTGTGTAGCCGAAGCACTTTATTGTCTGACCCATCTACTTATATAGGCTTAGAGTAACTACATTTTTTTATCACACAACTTGACAAAGTTTGCTCGTTAGCTTATATAAGCTTTCCCACAGCGATCAGCTTTGGGTAGCAGGTCTAGGGATCAGATCTGGGGAGCGGGTCTGGGGGACCTGAGCTGGGGACCAGTTTTGCGGATCATGCCTGCATATGATGTCTTGGGACCAGGTCTGGCGACCATGTGTTAGGACAAGATCTGGAGACCAGGTGTGGGGATCGGGTCTGGGGACCAGGTTTGCATACGAGGACTGGTGAAAGCTCTCGGGACCATGTCTGGAGACCACCTCTGGGGAAGAGCCCTTGGGAATGTTCTCTGGGAACCAGCCCTGTTGACCAGCAATATGGTGTAGGTCTGGGAACCGGTTGTGGTTCCCAGAAAAAAAAAATGGTTGTGGATCCCTTAGAAAAACATCACCGGCTGATGTCCGCCATGGGCCAGGAGCCCACCAGGGATCGCCGAC
>NW_023309871.1:0-1246 GCF_011077185.1 Oxyura jamaicensis
TCACGTAGGTGGTGGTGCCGAGGTGCCCCTCGCTGTCGATGGCCGGGAAGACGAGGCCGGGGGGCACGGCGCGGCGGCGGGCCAGCACCCGCAGCAGCAGGAGGCCGGCGGCCTCCCCCAGCAGCCCCCCCAGCGAGGCCCAGCCGTGGGAGAACTCTCGGGACTGCGGCTCTGCCTGCGGAGGCACCGGGACACCCCGTGGGACACCCGGCGTCCCACAGGGTGGGCACCCCCCTGCCCAGGATGCGTCCCTAGGCACGGGGGGGACGGGGACAGAGGGGGGAGCCCCCGCTGCCCCCAGCCTCACCTTTCCCTCCCGGGTGCTCACGGTGACGGTCATCCCGCGGGGGTGCTGCACCATGCGCGTCCTCCTCTCTATGGGGTGCGCTCCCAACTGCGGGGTCGGGGGCAGAGCCACCCCACTGAGCTTGGTGCTGCCCAGCCACCCCAACGCCGCCCTCAGTGGGGCTGGGAGATGCCTCCCCCCCCCCAGCGCACCGTGCCCTGGTTGCCCAAGGCCAGGTGGGTTTTGGGGAGCTCCCTCCCCGTTCCAGCTGTGGCGTGGAGCAGGGGACGGGGACCAGCCCAGGAGGGGACACCGGGCTGTGCGCGGCGACCTCAAATACGGGGTACACGGCAGGGCAGGGGGGACAATGGGGACGTGCCCCCCCCGCGGCCACCCTGCTCACCTCCAGGCTCTCGTGCTGCTCCTGCTCCAGGGTCTCCAGCCGCATGGACACGTACCCTGGCGGAGCACAGCCCCGCTGCCACCGGGACACCCCCGTCCCCGGGGGGGGGGGGGGGCCGGGACGGCCCAGGTTTGGGGGTGCCACCCCAAACCCCCCCCCGTCTCACCTGTGAGGGTGCTGCGGAAGGGCACGCCGCCCAGCTCCCCGCGGGACTCGGCCCGCACCAGGAGGCAGCTGTGCACCCGCCGGCCGTCCCGCGAGTAGGGCGCAGGGCTGGCGCCCACCCAGAGCTGCCCCCCCGCGCAGCCCCCCGCCAGCGCCAGCGTCTCGGCGAACAGGCAGCGCTCCAGCTCCTCGGGGCCTGCCCCGACACACGGTCACCGAGCGGCCCCAAGACCCCTCCCCGGGACCCCGGCCCCGTATGGGGTCACGGCGGGGGGCCACGTCCCCGGGGGAGGGCAGGGGGCCGGGGACGCGCCGCGGGCACCCACCGATGCGCTTCAGGAACTTGGCGGCCGCCTCCATGGGGCCGGGGTCTCCTGCGGGGATACGGGGGG
>NW_023309872.1:0-1062 GCF_011077185.1 Oxyura jamaicensis
CAGGGCCTGACGAGAATGTAATTTGCCTCGACGTGGTGAACCTGGGTGTGTTATTTCACCTCCCCCGGCAGCTTTCCCCTGCTCACCGACCGCCGCTCGTCCCGGGCAGGTGGGATGCTGGCTCCGTTTTTCTGCCTCCATCTCCCGTGGCGTTTTGGTTTTTGCAGCTACTGCCTCCCTTTGAAGGGTCCTTCCCCCAGCCGGGGGGTGAAGGGGCCTCGCAGAGCATCACCACTGCTCCCCACGGCCGGTGGGGTGGCTGTGGGCAGCGCGGTGGGGGAGGAACGCGCTGGATCCCCATTTTTCTACCTTTTTTTTTGTCCCGATGGAGCGTGGGAGCAGGGAGCAGCCTGGTGGGGGGGCCACACGGCTCAGGGGGGTCCCCAGCACCGGGGGGGGGGGCTTTGCCTGTCACTGACGGTCGGCTCCTGCCTTTGGAGGAGGAAGAAGCGCGATGTGCTCCCAATAAACACCCTGCCCTTCTCCACCTTGGTGCCGCCTGTTTATTTGCAGCCCCGCAGCTCTCCACCATCTCTGGGTGCCCGGATCAGACCCAGCTGCCCCTGCCCCAGCCCGGGGACATGCCCGAGCTCCTGGGGGGGGGGGGGGGGGGAGCAGAGGAGGGCGGCAGCCCCTCGGTGCAGCCCCTTCCCCATCCCCGCAGCCTCATCCCTTTGCAGCCGCGCGTGCGCGGCCGCCCCGCAGCAGCCAGCAGAGCCCCCGTTGCGTAAGGCGTCGCGGGGAGCTGGGGAGTGAATGAACGGAGGAGGAGCCGCAGCTAAAATGATCAAGGAAACTCATTCATTTCCTCTAACGAGTAGTACCCGGCCGGCTGATAACGCTGCGGGGCGGCTCGTCGGGGACAGGGGGCTGCGGCTGACGGCCCCCCGGGATGAGGGCAGTGTCCCCCCGCGGGGGCTCGTGGCCTGGGTGGGGGGGTTTCACGGCGGGGTGCGTGTCGCCGGGTGCCGTGGCCCCGTTGCTCCGCCGGCAGCTATTAATAGCAGCTGCGGATTTTAATTGCTGCCGCTCGTCAGGCAGCGGGAGTCACGAGGCCCGGCC
>NW_023309873.1:0-519 GCF_011077185.1 Oxyura jamaicensis
CCCCCCCCCCCCCTTTTCTCTTCTTCCCCGAGCCAGCAGAAGCAGCGGCGGCGGGGGAACCGCCGGGGCCGGGCGGTGCTGCCGGGGCCGTGGGGGCCCGCTGCTGCTGCCGCCGGTGGTGGTGGTGGTGGTGGTGGTGGTGCGGGGGGGAGGAGGAGGAGGGGGGGGGGGGGGGGGGGGTCGGGTCGCTCGGCCGCAGCTCCCGGTTGCTTTTGCTGCCGCTCCTCTCGCTTGGGGAGCGCCGAGGCTGGCGGCGGACCCCGGCGCGCAGAGCCCGGCTGATTGGAAGAGAAACGCAGCGCCATGGAGGCGGGGGAAGCGCGAGCTCTCTGCGGGGACTGGAGCGCGTCCACGCCCGGGGCCAGCCGCGCTGCAGAGCTGGCCGCCGTTCAACCGCGCCGCTCCCCGCCCCGGCCCCGCCGAGCCCCGCCGAGCCCCGGCCCCGCCGCGGCCCCAGCCCCCGCAGGTAGGTGCCGAGCCGCGCCGAGCCCCGCCGAGCCCCGCGGCCGCCGGCGGAGG
>NW_023309873.1:619-2182 GCF_011077185.1 Oxyura jamaicensis
CTGTTTCGACCCATCCGGATTCGCCCCGCCGCGGGACCCCCGCGCCCGCCGCGGCCCCGCCGGGGGACCCGAGCCCGGCCGGGGGGGACCCCGCGCTCCTCGGTTCTCCTCCGGGGGGGCTCGGAAATCCTTTCTCCTGGCAGATTTGGCGTTTTTTTTATTATTATTTTTCACTCGGGGGGGTTGAAGTTATTTTTTAGTAATTTTTAATTTCTCCCTCGCGCGGGGACTTGGTTTCTATTTTCACGCGGCGGTTCCATTTGCTCACTCGGGGACTTCATTTTGCACGTTCGCTGCTTTTTATTTTTCACGTTCGGCGATTTTATTTTTTACACTCGGCGATTTTACCCTTCCACTCGGTGATTTTATTTTATTTATTTTTTATAATTCGGGGGGTTTATTATTATTTTTTTTAATTCGGGGCCCTTCTCCTCTTTCTCGGTCGGGGACTTTCTTTCCCTTCCTTCGGGGACTTTTTCTTTTTTTCATTCGGGGACTTGATTTTTCGTGCGGCCACTTCGTTCCCCTCCTGCGGGGACCTCCTTTTCTCCTTCGGGGACCTCGTTTCGCCATTCGGGGACCTCGTTCCCCGCATGGCGGCTCCGTCCTCCCCCCCCTCCACACCCGCTCCCTTCCTCCCCCCGGCCCCCTTTCCACCGGGGACCCCCTTTTTCCCTTCCATTTCTCCATTCTCCACGCTTCTCCCCAGCCCGGCCGAGGGGGCGGCGAGGCTCGGGGGGGTGGTGGTGGTGCTGCGTGGGGGGGCCCGGTCGAGGGAAGAAAATGGAGCCGGGGCTCTCCGCCGGGGCCCCCGCGGGCAGGAAGCGGCCGCCGCTCGCTCCCCGCCGGGCCCGGCCGCGCTCCGCCGGCGGGGGGCACCGCGCTGGGGCTCGGCGCGGGGGGGAAGCGCCCGAGCTCGGCGGCCTCGGTGCCCCCCCCTCCTCCTTTTCCCTTCCCTTCCCTGCCTTCCCTCTCCTCCTCCTCGCTCCCTCCCTCCTTCCCGCTCGCCCTCCTCCCTCCCCGGCTGCCGCAGCTGGAGCTCGGGGGCAGGCTTCCAGCGCTGCCCGCTTGTTTTTCCCCAGCCCCGGTGAGTCCCGCCCGGCCGCTGCGGCCCCGCTCCGGCGGCTGCGTGCCCGGGCTCGCCCGCTCCCCCCCTCCGCTGCCCCCCCCGGCTCTTTTTCCCCCCTTTTTCCCTTTTTTAACCTCCTTTTTCCTTTTTTTTCTCCCTTTTCCCCCTTTTTAACCCCCCTTTCCCATATTTTTTCCCTTTTTATCCTCCCTTTCCCTTTTTTCCCCTCTCCTTTTCCTTTTTTGCCCAATCCTTTTCCTTTTTTCTCCCTTTCTCCCTTTTCCCTCTCTTTTTCCCTTTTCCTTCGCTTTTCCCCTCTTCTCCCCATTTTCCCCCCTTTTTACCTCCTTTTTTCCCCCATTTCCCCCTTCCCCCATTTTTCGCCTTTTCCCTTTTTTCCCCCCCTTTCCCCATTTTCCTTTTTTCCCCCCTTTTCCCCTTCCATTTTTTTCCCCTTCTCCCCCTTTCTTTTTTCTACCCCCCCCCCCCCGGGG
>NW_023309874.1:0-2654 GCF_011077185.1 Oxyura jamaicensis
TAGTTTTTAATAATTTTTTTTTTGTGCCTCGCTTCTTTAAAAGCCTCTGACTGCCTCGGCTTCGCCTGACATCTCTCCCCTGTGGTTTCCAGAGCAGTTTCATGTGTGCTCTGAGCCGTGCCAATAACGGCGTTGCAACACTTGCCGGGGGTTTTGCTCCGAGGGTGGATCCAGCCGGGTAGGTTCAAGGGCCGCGTTATTTTTGTCGGGGATGGCCTTTTTTTTTTTTTTTTTTTTCCCCGTTTTCCACCTTTTCGGCCCGGTTTCGTCTGGCTGGAAGGGGCTGGGGATCCTGGCCGGCCGCTGGAAGGGCCGAGGGTGGGAGAAATGCAAGCCCTGACGTGCCGCGAGCAGCAGGGCCGGGCGCCCCTAGCACCTCCCTGGGGTGCACTGGGTGACCCCAACACCTCTCTGGGGTTCACGGGGCACCCCCAGCATCTCCACGGGGTGCACTGGGCGCCCCCAACACCTCCTCGGGGTTCACGGGGCGCCCTGAACACCTCTCCGGGGTGCACTGGGCGCCCCCAACACCTCCACGGGGTGCACCGGGCACAGCAAACACCTCTCCAGGGTGCACCAGGCACCAAAAACACCTCTCCGGGGTGCAGCAGGCGCCCCAAACACCTCCCTGGGGCACACCAGGCACCCCAAACACATCCCCGGGTCACCCTGGGCACCAAAAACACCCCCACGGGGTGCACCAGGCACCAAAAACACCTCCTCGGGGTGCAGCAGGCGCCCCAAACACCTCCTCGGGGCGCACCAGGCTCTCCAAACCCCGGGCACTGCAGGCTCTGGGGGTGCCTCTCCCCAAATTTTTTTTGCTTGCCGGCTCCCCTCAACGAACCCCAACCCCCCCCCCCCTGCCCCGGGGCCCTGCTCCCCCTCGGAGCAGGCTTTGGCTCTAAGCTTCGCCTCCGGAGGTGACCGAGCCGGCTGGGCTGGGACGGAAGCTCGCGCTCAACCTTTCCGCTTTTACACCCCGCAGCACAACGACGGCGGCGAAGCGGCCACGTGTCCGGCGTCGGATCAGCGCCGGTTTCCTTCCGCGCACGCGGGGAAGCGCTCCCGGAGCTCCTCCGCCACCGCTGCTGCCTCTGGCAGAGCCGGCGCGGCGTCGGATTTTCCCTTCGCCTGGGCCGCGGCCAACGAGGGCACGAGGAGGTAAGGGAGGGAGGGAGGGAAAGCGGCCCGGGAGTTTGGGCTGCGCCTGGAGGAACGTCGCTGCCTGCTCCCGGCACGGAGGCCGGGGGCTCTGCGGCTCCCATCTGGCGGCGGGTGGCTGCGGGGCACGAAAAGCCGTTGGAGACCTGCTGGAAAAAGCCTTGGAGACCTGCTGGAAAGCCTTGGAGACCCGATGGAAAGCCGTTTGCAGGGCGCTGCTACCTGCTCGTCGTGGGCTGAGGAGGGAAAGGAGCTGCTGGGGTGGCAGGGACGGCTCCCGTGAGCATGCAGGGGATGTTTTCCTGCTCCGGGGGCCGAGATTTGGCCAGCCCATGGGGGATTGAGGGGCTGGGCTGCAGCACCACGGATAAATGTGTGTGTCCCCCCCCCTCCCCGTCGTGTTCCTGGCCGCCACCGTCGAGCTGCGAGCCCTACCCTGACACCGCCGTGCTTCGGGGAAAGCGCAGCGGCCTCTCGGTGCTGTGTTTCGGGGCGTTTTTTCTGCCCTCCCGTAGTTGCCCCGGGTGCTTTGATCGCTTCTCCCAGTTCTCCTCCACGCAGCGAGAAAACACCGCGAGCGCGGCGAGCGCCCGGAGCGACGGAGGCAGCGTCCTGGCACCGCTCCCTGCAGTCCCCCGCACCACGGGGACGTCCCCGGTGGCTGCCGGTGACCACGAGGAGAGACACGAAGTAAGTCCCGGGCAGCTCCGCGCTGTCTGCACGACACCCATTAAAAATTCCCCTCGCCTTAACTCAGCGCCGTCTCCCCGCTGTGATTCACCGCTCGGCACCGCCGGCCGGCCCAGCGAAGGCAGAGAGAGGGCGGCGGGGTTCTGCTGGGGGGGTCGGGGGGGGGGAAACATCCACCAAACTGCTCCCAAAAACGGCCGGGGAGAGGAAAGGGGGTGGCTGGCGGTCTGCAGGCAAACGGCAGCGGCGAGGCCCCGGCCATAAAGCCGCCCCCCCCCCCTGCCCTCACCGAGGGGCTGGGAGCGCTTTGAAGTCGCCGGGGTGGGAGCAGCGAGGCTGACGCCTCCGAAAGCTGCTTCCCACGGGGGGGGGGGCTGCAAGAGGAGCCCCCTCTGCTCTGCTCGGCACCCACGGAGGTGAGAAGCCCGGCCCTGGGGGGGGGATTCCCCGCAGGAATCGCTCCCTGCGGAGCCCCTGGGGGAGTTTTGGCCCCTTTGCTTTCATCTCCGCAGCTGGGACAGGCTGGGAGGCCGCAGAGGGTGGCGCAAAGCGGAGGAGCCGGGCGTCAGCATCGCTCCCTGCCACCGGGGCACTTCTCTACCTGTTCAACCCTCGCTCCTTCCACAAGCAGGGCCGGGCGCTGCCGCAGCGGCCGCCAGCCCGCGGGGGGAGAAGCTTCCTTCCTCCTTCCCCCCGGCCAGGGCGTTCCCCAGCCCGTGTTTACAGCCTCGCGGGGAGAGCCGGAGAAATTTGGGTACCGAGCGGTGCCCGGCGAAGGGAGGGGGCCCTGCCTCGAGGGA
>NW_023309875.1:0-1291 GCF_011077185.1 Oxyura jamaicensis
CCGGGCTCAGGGCCCTCTCCTCCCACCCCCCCCCCCCCCCCCCCCCCCCAGCAGGACGGGGACCGGGCCCACCGGTACCTCCGGGCAGCAGGAGCCGGGCCCGGCGGAATTTACCGGGGAAGGCCCCGCTGGCGGGTCCGGGTCCGGGGGGGGAGCCGCCACCGGCCGGACCCCTCCGTCGGGGCTGGGGCAGGCACCGGGTTTGGGGCCCCCGAGGTGCACACCCGGGGCCCGGCTCCTCCTGCCCCCCACCGGGACGGGCCTCGCACGGCCCCGGTTGGACGGGGCGGGCGGTGGGGACCCGGGACAGCCCCCCCCGGCGGCCCCCAGCCCCGCGGGGAGAAATATTCGTTGAGGGGGAAACTGAGAAGTGGAGCTCACCGGGGCCAAAGCCGGCAGCACTGGAGGGGGGGGCACGGAACGGGCCCGGTTTCGCAGCAGCGGCGGAGGCTCAGCACCACGACGGCCCCGGCCCCGCTCCCAGCCCGGGCCCAGCCCGGCCCCGCTCCGCAGCTCGGTTCCGTGCGGGTTCCGCCCCGTACCCCCGGGTCCGAATTCGGAGCGATTCCCGATTGCCGGCACCGATTTTCAACGCGCTACGAAAATCCCGGTGCGCCGGGACGGGGTGACCCCGTGCTCCCGGCTACTTCGGAGCATGGGGGTGTGAACACCCAGGGCGGGGCGTTATTTCATTATGTTTATTTATTTTTAATTAAAGATGAGCCGATTTCGGCTTCCTTTCCACGGAAGGCGGATAAATCCTGCACGGGGCTGGGGCACCGGGGTGACCCCAACCGCCCGCTGCCTCCTGCCGCAGCGTCTGCACCACCTCTGGGGGGGGAGGAAAGGGCAGGAGGACCCCCCCATATCCCTCGTCCTTCCCCTCGCTCCGGCTCCGGCCCCGGCTCCGGCCGGGCCCCGTGGGGCTCCCCGAGCCCCTCTCGGTCCCGCGGGGCATGGAGCCGGGAGGAGGCGCGGAGGGGGGGGGGAGAATCCGGCCCCCACCCGGCCCGGCCTCCCGCTGCCCTTGTAGGGCTGCAGCGGCGGGGTGACCCGGAATATTATTATTATTATTATTATTCTTTTCCCTACAATCCCCGTTATTTTTAGGTTCTGCTCCCGGAGCCGCCCCCGCCCGCTCCCCCCCCCCTCCCCCGCCGCCCCCCCACTCCCAGCCCGTGCATTCCCCCCCATCGCAGGGCTAACCTATCCCGCTCCCGACGTGAGGACGTCATGCCTTACGTAGTAAAATATGGAGAAAGCGGAAAAAAAAAAAAAAAAAAAAAAAAAA
>NW_023309876.1:0-1065 GCF_011077185.1 Oxyura jamaicensis
GGACCTCGGGGACATCAGGGACCCCTGAGAGGCCGGGGACCCCCCCAAGGAGCCCCGGGACCCCCCCAAGGAGCCCCAGGACCTCAGAGACATCAGGGACCTCAGGGACCCTGGGGACCCCAGGGACCTCGGGGACCTTAAGGACCCCAGGGACGCCAGGGACCCAAAGAACCCCAGGGACCTTTGGGGACACCAAGGACCTCAGAGACCCTGGGGACCCCAGGAACCCAAAGGACTGCAGGGAACTCGGGGACCCCCAAGTAGCCCAGGGACCCTGGGGACATCAGGGACCCTAAGGACCCCAGAGACCCCAAGGCCCTTGGGGTCACCAGAGACCTTAAGGACCCCAGGGACCCCAAAGACCTCGGGAACCCCCAAGGACCCCAGGGACACAAGGGACTTCGGGGACCCTAAGGACCCCAAGGACCTTGGGGACCTCAGAGTCCCTAAGGACACCAGGGACCCCCCCAAGGACCTCGGGGACCCCGAGGGACCCCCCGAGACCCCCCTGGCCCCAAACCTCACCTTGCCCAGCGTCACCTCGCGGGCGCGCAGCTGCCGTGCGAGCAGCAGCAGGGAGCACACGAGGACTTTCTGCTGCAGGGGGAAGGTGTCGGGGGTCCCGCGCCCCCCCGCCGCCATCCTGTCCCCAAACACCTCCGAGAGGACACGGGAGACGTGCGGGAGCCCCACGCGCACGGGGACCGGGGAGGGCGCGGAGGGGGGGTCACCTGCGGGCAGAAAGGGGGGGGAGGGAGGGGGGTCAGGGGGCTTTGGGGTGGCCCGAATCCCAGCCGTCCCCCAGGGAGGGACCCGCGCGGGGACACCGGGCTTCGTGCCCCCCTTGGGGGCCACCCCCGTGGGACCCCCCCCCCCCCCAGTTACTCACAGCCGGGCGGGGGCTTGAGGAGGGTCTGGGTCCTCACGTCCAGCTCCACCATCTCCACGGCTCGCCTGCGGGGACACGGCCCCCTCAGCACCACCCAGGGGTGGGCTCAGCACCCCCACGCGTCGCCCCTCAGCGCCCCCCTTTTTCCTGGCCTCCTGCCCCCCCTCCCCCCCCCC
>NW_023309877.1:0-6836 GCF_011077185.1 Oxyura jamaicensis
CCCCCCCCCCATTTCTTTTGTTTTGGTTTGGTTTTGTTTTTTCCCTGCTTGGCTCAACAGCATACAGAGTGCAGACAAGAGAACTGGGCTGTTTCGAGAAGCAACAATCCCCAGGCTTTTGCTTCACCTTTGAATATTCAAAGGACAATATGAGCAAGCAATTAACTGAAACTTTTTCAACTGGAATTAGCTCAAACCTTTCTTTTACATAGGAAGAAAAATCTAGGAGCGTAACAGATTACATAACAAAATAACAAATCAATGTAATAATGTCACTTGTAGGAAATAAAAAGAAAGAAAAAAGAAAAACGCATATGCGCAGCACCATTCAGCCTGCAGTAGCCACTTTTCACAAGCGGGTGCCGTCCCTAGAATGGCAGGCATGGCTTCCCAAACCGTTTTCCCAGAAAAAGCACAAATGGGAAGAGCAGAAATTTGCACCCCATGCCGTCTTGGGGAGGAAGTAACTGCCTTGAGCAACGTGCTTTTTTTGGCTGGGAAGCTGAGCAGAGGCAAGCAGAAGCACTACATTTTTTACCAGGACAAATAAGGCAGGGAGATGATAATAACTAACCCAACGTGGCCAACGGAAAGCTCAGAGCCCAAAGACCACAACTCTCAGCTTGCTGCGGGACCAGGTTCTCATGGCAGCTTGACACTGCAGACACTGCAGAGCCAGCCCCGGGCTTCCCGACCTGCAGCCCAGTGCCCACAGAACCGTGCCTGCCAGCACCTGAAATCCCTGCCTGGGCTTTTCCTGCCCTGGCTGCAAATCCCACGGGACCCAGCCTCCCTGAATCCCTCCCCTGACCTGGGGGTCCTGCCAGGAACTCCCAGCCCCCCCCCCCAACCACTTGTGTCTCCACAAGCAGACCTGGCCACACAGAGCAGCCCCTCCCTCCCCCCCCCCCCAGCCCAAGGAGCAAAGACAGCACAGGGCTAAACCCCCTGTACCACGATAGGCAGCCACCCCACCACCCGGCAGGGCTGCCCCCATCCTCCGATGGGCCATCCACATCCAGCAGCCAACTGACACGGGAACAACCTGCCCCCAGCCCCTGCCCCCTCCACACCCACCCTGCTACAGAACCTGCACCCGCACACATCATGACAGCCACTTCCCGGCACCGCAACCACCGAAACGGGCGCAGGTCAGAAAGCAAACTTTATTAAACTGCTCTACAGGACTCCCAGGAGGGGGGCTGCGGTGGGGTTCCCTGCCCAGTAGTTCTCCCCTTCCCCTGGCGGGCAAGGCATCGAGTGGCGTCCATCTGTCCATCCCGAGGTGGGGAACGGATGCTGGAAGCAGGCTTCTCACTATCGCTTTTGGTAGTTGTGGAGTAACTGCCTGAAGTAACTAGGCAAATTAAACTAATATTCACCTTTTAAAGAAAACGTACAGCAATGAAGAAGCTTTTAGGGTGGAGGATAGCTGTGCTACCTAAGCATTCCCTAGGACTCCAGCCTTAGATGATATTGCACAAGGGGAAGCTGGTGTGCTAACTCTAAAGAAGAGGATGGAGCATAGAGCGCAGTGGAAACACCGTGGCTAGGCTCTGCAACCACACAGGGACCCTATGAAGAGGCTCGGCCAATATAAATCAGTTGGACCAGGTAAAAACACTTTGGGAACCAAAATACAGCCCTAAATGTCCTCTAGGACTTTCTGTGCACCCACAGCAGTTCCTGTGTAAAAAGGTAGTTTGTCTTGATCTTTACGTATGGCAAAGGCATGGGCTGAGTTAATGACAACAAAAACCTGCTTATTAGAAGCTGCTTCTCAATGTTTCATGCAACTCCATACATATTAGCTAATGTAGGCTAGAAGTTCAAGGATTCACAATACTTCATCATATATCACTTATGTGAATTTCATTTATATACATATCTGCTGCACCGACTTAAAACCCATCCCCACACTCACCAAGGCACAACCCCAACCCAAATACAGACACAACATTTCAGCGCCAACACAGCTTTGGGACCTGCTGGAAAGCAGGCTTCATCCTCAGTGAGGCGTCCTCAGCCCACACGAGACACGGCTTCAGGCACCTCTTCACCTACGGAGGAAGACTGCCATCAGGAACTGCCACACCAGGCAACCTTTTTTCTCTACACCTTTCTCAGGAACAACACAGCATTCAAGTGACCTGCTTTGCTCCAATTCTAAAGACTGATGTTACAACCCATCTTGCCTGTGGCACCTGATAAACAGAACAGAGCAACCGCAGTGCTTGGAAGGCATAACTGCACGTGCCGCTCCTTGCCGCTCTCCGGTCTTATCTCAAATCATCAGCCACTTCTGTGGACTGCTAGCCATGGCACCTGCAAAGCAAGGCAAAGACCTTTCATAGTCACCTCACACTCCTTAGCCATTCCACTCCAATCAAAGCTCGTGACCAGCCCCCTTCTTACGCAGCTCTTCAGAGTGCAGTTTGCTCCTTTGAGCCTGTGTGAGACACCCAGGAAAGAAAAAGAAAAGCATAGGCCGAGGCAGAATGCAAAGCCACAGCACAGCTACAATAGTTACTCTCATCTGCTGCCTTACCTCTGCCCACTCACCTGCCCCTGAGGCAGATGCTTCCATCTGCCCTCTTAAGCCAGCTACAACACCTCGAAAAGGCAAAGCAGGGACACTTAGAATGACACTGAGAACGGCAACGCAAAAGGAACTGCTGCATCACTCACCTTGCCAGAAGCAGCTCTGGCTGGGATGACGTCCTAGGTTGCAGGCTGCCTTTCAGCTTCAACACACCAAAACATAGTCAGAAGATAACCATTCAGCTGCAAGCATTAGCACCCATCCCTTACAAAACAAGGGACCCCATTTTTTATTTGTATTGTTTTGGAACAGCAGACATCTTCCCTCAGCACCTCACAAGTAGACCAAGCCAGTCACCGAGCTGCCAAATGAAGGCCTGACAGTTCCAGAAGGCGCTCTTTCCTTGGACCGGTTCCTCCCAAGGTTTATCTAAGTCAGGAGAAAAAACAAACAAACAAACAAACAGAACACTCCACATCTGCGAGCTTACCCCTCCTCTAGCACCATTCAAGCACTATGCGAACAGCTGCTTGCAAGCAACTCAAGCCTCCCCCTCCGCATCTGCCAAACACTATGGAGATGACTCTGTGCCAGCTGCCCTTCAGTACGTGCCCAGAGGCAGACCGGATGTCTTTGCCAAACAGTCCGGACAATGTATATTGCTACACCAACGGACCCCCACATTAGCTACCCTCACTAACTGCCAGGCAGGACAGCTCCAGGACAAACAAACACACAGGCACACTACAGACGTTACAAACAGAACACAGAACACAAGCCTGCACACAAAAAGACTCCCAGAGGGAGGCCCTGCAGCAACAGCAAGTCAGAACAGGTGCTCTGCAGCACACCCAAGGAGAGACTCAAATGCCACGACCTGCGACTGGAAGCAACTGCCAGAACTGGCATGATGGAGGCATAAATAGCCTGCCTTTAAGACAAGAGACCGGAACGATGGGCACTGCAAACCCCGTAAGAAAAACGCTTCGGAAATGAATTCCCAAGCAAGAGCTCCTGATGAAGCCCACGTGACATCTGCAACAGCGAGGATGGAAACAGATGCGATCTGAAACCGAATATGATGCACAAGACCTGAAACGCATCTGCACTTTAAGCTGCGACTGTAAGTCAAGAAGTGCTCAGATCAGCCCTACGATGATGAAACAAGCATTTAGGACCTTAGGTGTGGCTACCAAGTTGCCCATCTAATCTGTCCAGCGGAACAAGGCAATGAGGAGATCAAGACAAGATGAATATCAAGACACGATGAGCACGTAACATATGATGATCTTATGAGGAAACATTGGATACAAAAAAATTACACAGAAGTAGTGAGCTCTTTAAGCTCCCACTGCAAGACAAGAGGGGCTCAGCTTCCGATTGAGCATCGGCATTATTCCGATGAGGTCAAGTGTTCAGTACCCTCAGGATGGCTGCCCCAGGGCCTGACGAGCACCAAGAGCAACAGTACAGCACAGACAACACAGGACACAGAAAACACAGAACACAGACAATTAGCTGGGCCTGTCCTGTCTGGCACGTGCTCACGCCGTACCTGACAGGACCCCCCACATATAATCTCACTTCCTGACCATGATCAATTCTGAAAGGCCCCATCAGCTGCAATGACTTAAAAGCACAGACCCTCGCCCTATGTGTCCATTCACAACCCCAACTCAAACATAGCACTTGCCCCCCAACTTAGCTTGGGAATGCTGGGAGGCAGGTTCCATCCTCAACCAGGAACACAAAGGCGAGCCAGGATGTTGCTTCAGGTACGAGGCTCCTCTTCACCTGCAGAAACAAAGTGCCATCAGGCACTGGCACGCCAGCCAAAATTCTTCCAGTGAAACACCCACCGCAGAAACAAAACAGTAGTCACCTGACCTGCTCTGCTACTGAAGTCACATAGACTCCCTCTAGACAACTCCCCGCCTTCCCCTGCCAACCACCCCGCAACACACAATATTTGCCCCTGAAGTCAATTCTCAGGGATCAGAATCCATCCTCTATGTGGACCACAGAGACCAACTACACTGTTCCCAGTATCTTCTTCATCCCCGGAAAAGAGGACTCACCCAGAGGTGGACCAAAGTACTACCAAACCAAAAACAATGCCCGTTTTCAAACTTGTCTCCACTCACCTTGTCTCCACTCCCAATCCAGGCTTAGCGCTTCCGTTCACGACTGTGCCGAGCTAAGGTCGCATGGCTTAGACCAAGGAGACAGAACAGACAAATGTCACAATCCACAAAACAGTCTATACCTGCTCCTCTCCTTTGCTCTCCTACCCCAACAGCCAAGAAGCCCCAGACCCACGTCCCCCAACCCAGTACCACCGCTTCACTCACTTAACATCCCAAAGAGATGCATCACGCTCCCTGCTCCCCTTGCGCTCCGAGCATCTCCAGCACTTCAGGAACTGGAACCTCTGATGTCTGGCACGCCTCAGGAACGTGGCAGGAGTTCTAGTCCGCTGTCACAAGGTGCTTGCAAAGCCTGCCTGACAGGCAAAACAAACTAACAAAATCCACTGACCAGCTCAGGGCCCACACTGCAACCCACTCACACTAATGCCTCGTTCCAGGTTCCGAACTCATGACCTGGCCTATAAGAAACAAAAAGAGAAGGTCATGTCCGTGATGGACACACAAACAGTACAGCCCCTTGCAGAGGACTCAGACACAGAGACCAGAGCCAGAAAAACAAAAACACGCTCTCAGGTCCACAGATGCCAAAAGGCCACGAATGCACAGCAGCCCCAACAGGGGTAACCACAGACTTACCCTTGACAGATGAAAAAGGTGACCTTGCTCAGTCTCTTCATAATACTGCGCTTATGCGGTCAAGCCCCTTGCGATGCGTACTGAAGCTCTGCGTGAATCCCCTAGAGACTTAGGCAAATGGCTTGATATATCTAGAGATTAAAATACAACCCCAAAAAAAAGGAACCATACCCCACGATTTCCCAAAAACAAGGTAGCTGGCAACCCCTCCTAAACATACCTCTCCAAAGTGAATACCAAGCACTTAAAATCGAGGAGGCTGCAAGGTCTAAAGACTCCACAGCAAGCAAAACCACAGGCAAAAGCTCCAAAAACATAAACAAACTGTCCCTAAACCCTGAAAAAGACTACACCTTACCTGCCTGCTGCTGCTGTTTTCAGATACATGCTTCCACAGGGAGCTTCGATGATACATTTCTCCTAAACCCTGCTCCATCATTTAACACCACATTTGGAGCTAAACTCGTCCCGGGCGGCGCCGCGCTAAACTCGTCCCGGGCGGCGCCGCTATCACAGACGTATCCTTTAGAATTTATTAAGGTAACTCTGATATGACCCTGCTCGGTCTCTTCATAATACCGTGCCTATGCGGACAAGCCTCTTGCAGCGCATACTCAAGCCCTTTCCAGTCCTCTGCAGAGTTACACAAGTGGTTTGATACAGCTACAGATTAAAAGAGAACCCAAAACCAGAAGTTTACCCCACCATCCCTAAAACAAGTGAGCCAGCAACCTCTGCTAAGTATCCCTCTATAAAGTGAATTCCAAGCACTGAAAATCTAGAAATCCAAAGACTCCAACCTGAATAAAGAACCCTGCAACTGACTGAAGAAAAACAAAGCACTTACCCCAAAGAGCAGCCCAGGCACAAAAGCTCTTTACTTACTGGCATGCCTGGGGCTCATATACCCTTTGGCCCTGCCTGGCACCCAAACCCAACCACCTGGGAAAGGGGAGGGGCAAAGCACAAGAAAGAAAGTAGGAAGAGAACAGCACGAGCAGCAGCTGTATTTTCTTTTTTTTATTATTTCTTTTTTTAAAAATAATAATAATAATAAAAAAAAAGTCTCGCTTAGCTCAACAGCATGCAGAGTACAGACAAGAGAACTGGGGTTTTTCTGGAAGCAACAATCCCCATGCTTTTGCTTCAGCTTTGAATATTCAAAGGACAATACGACCAAGCAAGTAACTGAAGCTTTTTTAGCTGGAATTACCTCAAACCGTTCTTTTACTTAGGAATAAACATCTAGGAGCATAACAGATAACAAGCCAAATAAAAACAAAACAATTCCATGTAGTAACATCACTCACAGGAAAAAATCAGGCACCTGAGCAGGCTACCTGAAAACCAAAAGGCTATGCTGATGGGTCAAAACACACTACAGGACACTGGATCCCGGCCCTCTGCTGCACCAACTTAAAACCCATCCCCACCAAGTGCCACTCACCAAGGCACAACCCCAACCCAAATACACACACAGCATTTCAGCCCCAACGAGCCTTTGGGAC
>NW_023309878.1:0-8437 GCF_011077185.1 Oxyura jamaicensis
ATGAAATGAAATGAAATGAAATAAAATAAAATAAAATAAAATAAAATAAAATAAAATAAAATAAAATAAAATAAAATAAAATAAAATAAAATAAAATAAAATAAAATAAAATAAGGAGGGGGAGAACAAACCCACAGATCCTTGTTTCCAGCCCGGCCATACAAACAGGCCCGGCCGCACGGGGGGACGCGGGACCAGGCTCCGGGATCGAAGCCCGACGAGGGCTCCACAGGAGCCCACCAAGGACCCTCAGAGCCATCGGGTGGCAGCGGGACCGTTGGGGACACGTCCATCCATTTGTCACTTCCAGGGATGCCACCTGTGTTGGCACCTTGGGGACAGGGCCAGGATTTGGGTTTTCGCAGCCCAAAATGAGCAGCGCCGCAGGGGCTAACGGGGATGAGACCACAGAGCTGGTGCAGGCTCCATCCCGGCACTTTTGGGGTATTTAATGGGAAATAAATCACCCCGTGCATGGGCTGCCCCTAATGCTGGGAGCCCCCCGGGACCCCAGCCCGGACAGGGGGGGGATTCGGGGCCGTTTCCCTCCCCTGCTCTCTGGGCTTTTGCTCAATTCCTGTTCTTTTTCCCCCAAAACCACCCGAGCTGAATTCAGAGGGCGGGGGGGATTTGGGTGCTGAGGGATCCGAGGAGCTCCAAAAAGCTTTTGGAAGGCGGCGGATCGGAGCCCGGAGCTAGATTAAAGGGGAAAGAAAATATTAAAAAATGGTGAAGTGGGGCCCACGGGGGGCAGAGTTCAGAGCTGGAAGAGCTGGGGGGAGCTTTGCCAGCCGCGCGTGTTTGGGGGCACATCGGCGCCGCTCTTGTAGGATTTGTTGGTCGGCAACGAGGCCGCTCGGTGAGCCCGGTGGATCCTCGGTGAGCCCGGTGGATCCTCAGTGAGCTCGGTGGATCCTCGGTGAGCCCCCTTCCAAGTCTCAGCTACCAAAATCACGGCATCCCTCTGCCAAAAAATAGAGATTAAAACCAGCGAAGCCAGAAGCCCACGCAAGCCTGCAGGAAGCCACGAGCTTCCAACCGTAACGGTTGCTCTGGGAAGCCTTAAAAATCAGACAATCCGGTAAAAACACAAACCACATCTTCGTGGCGTGCCGGATTCCTCCTGGACCGAGGTCAGAGCTTTCCAAGCCCGTGTCTCGGTCCCTAAATGCAGCGGGGTGTCACGTTTGCAGGGCACCCGGGGCTACAGATCGCCAAAGCACGAGCTGTGGCAGGGCTGTTGGGTGAAAAGTGACCCTTTTAATGATTCTTTGCTTTTTTATTGTTATTATTTGTGAGGATTTTGACCCGCTGCAGCCAGGCCTCGCTCGGCTCCGGCTGCCGCGTCCGAAGGACACCGAGGTCTTTGTCGGCTGCTCTTGGGTTTTGCTGGATGTGCCAAATCCCCTGGAGACATTAGGAAAAAAAAAAAGAAAAAAAAGGCACGAAAGCCTGTTTGTAATTTCTCCTTCCCTCCCGCTTCTTTACGCCGGGGTTCAGCAACGTTTTCCCCGTGCCCCTCTGCAGCCACGGGCACAAATCCTTTATTCGGGGGGGGAGAAGAGTGGCTCCCTCCTGACTTTTCCAGGCAAAGCAGCGGTGCAAGGAGTTAATCCCGCGGGGCGGCGAGGCTTTCTTCCTCCCAAGGCCCCAGCTTTAGTCACACCTTGTTTTTCCTGGCCCAGCTTCACGTGGTTCAGGGGAAGCTCCCCGAGCGGGACCAGCAGCAAGCAGAGCAAGGCTGGGTCAGAAGCAGCCAGGCCCTGTTTGCACCTGGATTTCCCAAATATGATGGGAACGGGGTTAATTGGGAGGGCTGGACCCGTGACGAGGATCAATCACGGAGGGAAGCTGCGCAGGACTGGCAGCAGATAAATCCCCCCCCCCCGGGCCCTTCTTCCTTACCCGTGTAAGAGAAACGAAAACCAAGCAGTGCAAAAATAACCGGAGGAGGAATCTCCTGGGGGCAGCTGCAACTGCCCTTCCCAAGCCGCGCGGCCGCTGCCAAAGGGGGGCCCGCACGTTAAAAGCTTCGTTGCTGCTGCCCGAGCAGCTCTGGGAAATACACTCCGAGGGTTAAAACCAAATAAAAACCCAACGCGGCTTGAGGAACCCATCAGCGAGGCAACTCGGAGGAAAGAAAGAGAACAGAGAACGGAACGGGGCGCTTTATTCTTGGTTGTCGGAAGAGCCTTCGGGTTCGGTTTACATCGGAAACGTGGGCTTGGCCATTTCATTACTTCAACAGCTTAGGCGATGTTGAAAAAGCAGCCTGACAAGGGATTTGAGTTTGAACCAAGGGGACGGGTTTTCATCCCAGATTATTGTAAGGTGGGAGCCCTCCTAATGCTTACTGAGCTGTAAGGAGAAGCATTTTGGGCAGAGGAAGCTGTTGGGTCAAAGATACAATACAAAACCTTTCCCCTAACGAACACGGGGGTGAATCCCCCAATAAACATCTCCGGAGCTTCCCTGAGCTTCTTGGCAATTTCACATTTCGGGTATTTCAGACGCAAAAAAGAAAACCAGGTAGAATAACAAACGGACAGTCCTGTGAAAAGCAGAACCTCAAAAGCTTTCGTGTGCCGGTTCTACGCGATGTCACACCGAAAACAAAGGGGTGGGGGGTGGGGGGGGGAATGAGGCTAACCAAAAATTAAAAAAACAAAGCAATTTAGTGGTCAACATTAAAGTGCATTCGGCTCCGTGGCAGCTCTTTAAGCCTGTGCTTATAATATTTTCCCCTCTGTCGTGAGGCTGGGCCCTGTCAAGGGTGCACGAGGGCTCAGGAGCAGCGGGCAGGAGGCAGGCTGCCTTTTAGTCACAGCATTACCTCGTAGTGTGAAGGGTGGCGAGAGCCCTGAGTTAGCTGGGTGCTTCCGAGGATTTCTGAACACGTGCTGTCATTCGGGGGAGGAATTTGCTCCCATCACAGTGCTAAGACGTGCCACGGGGGCATCAGGGAGCTTCATCCCTTTCCTGCATCTCCCGTAGGTTGCTGCCCCTGCGGTGACATGTCGTGTCTCACCTGGAAGGCCGAGGACAATTCTGGCTCTGCTCACGGAATTGTCACCCTGGAGGTTTCCATCTCCCAAGCACAGAGCTGCACCGGCGTCTGCTGGAGCCAGGGGACGTGAGCACAGCTCCCAGCTCAGGGCTGGCTCCCGCTGTCAGCCTCTGGAGAGGCGCCAGAAGCAAGAGACAAACTCAGCAGGGCAAGAAATCTCCAAAGCCAGCCCTGCCGTTGCCTCTCGCACGCGGGTAGGCGCCCCGGGGATCTGCTGCACCCCTACACGAGGGAGGTGCCCTCGCCACGCAGAGTTCAGGCGATGCAGCCCTCAGCCAGGAAGCTTTGTCTTGTCCTGTGGCAGGAGGCGCTTCTCGATGGAGTTATTAACTCTGAGGCTCCCTGCGCTCCCCTTTCAGAAGCACAGACACCCGTGTCCGAGTGTTCTCACCTCTAAATCCCTTCGCAGGCAGCGGAGACAGGCGCTCCAAAGGCGCCGCGGATCGTCCTAGGGCGGCCGTCTAAAACAGGCCACATGAATCACGCTCGACAAGCATCCGTTTCTCTCCGCCGACTGCAAAGGGAGCCCGGCTAGATCACCCGGAGATGCGTTAAGGACAGAGACGGCTAAAATTAGGCGAGGCTAATCCCGTGCCAAGAGCGAGCGCCGCGGCCTGGAACGCGGCGACAGCCTCGCGGATCCCCCCGGGAGAGGCCGGGCCTGCAGGTCGCTGCCGCACCTCGCCTCGAGTCCGTCTCTGCCCGAACGCTCCCAGCGAAGAGGGAGGGGCGTGAAGTGCTGCCTCATAAATACTACTTACATCGGGTTTTTGCTGAAATTAAGATTCATTTCTCGTGGGGAGGTAGAAGAGAAAGAGACGGATACTTCATGCTGTGCGAGCTAAAGCCATTGTCCTTCCCGGTCACCTTCAGCCCTGTCAGTTGTAGGACAGGTACTGGATTAATCGCTGAGGGATGTTGAGCTTGGCAATCTTCTCCAGCGCTCGCTGCCCGGCAGCCTTCCTCACCGTAACTCTGCAGAGCTGCGACAAGCTCAGGGGCGTTTCTGCGACGAGAAAAAAAGAGGACGCGGGGTTATTGCTGCAGCTCAGCAGACGGCCGGCCTCACCCACAGCACGCAGACCTCCCGGGAGAGAGACGCTTGGCACCGCTCCCTCCCTCGTCTCAAGCCCGTGCTGTCGCAAGCATTTGTGGCGTTGCGAGGCTCGGCCTCTTCACCCAGCTCAGCTGCGGCCAGAAGAGCACGCTGTGCTGCGGTCTGAAAGCAATGAATAACTCAGAGAGGCTCCTACACAGAGGACAGGAGGCAGGGAGGGAAGGGGCTGCAAGGTGCTCGCTGTGCGAACTGCAAAGCCAGAAAAGATTTTTAGGATCACGCGGCGCCGTGGGTTTGAGTGTGCAAATGCACAGAAGGGTTTGTGAATTTCTCCTCCAAGGCCCTGGAAGAGCTGGAGTCATCCCCAAACCTCAGTCAAATGTCACCCCCGAAAGCAGCCAGCCAACGCAGCTGAAATTTAACACGTTCCCTGCCTCACACAGAACGAATTTTCATTGATTTTTGAAACGGAGCGGTTTCCTTGCTCTGACTTAAGGCCCCAAAGTGTAAATGCTCACACCGACACGTGAAAGGGACCTGGATTCAGCGAGGGCAAGATCTGGACCATCTTAACCTCTGTCATTCAGCCACAACTAAGCAGAGCTAGCCTACAGCCAGCTGGCTTACGTTGAGCACCCAGACCTCTACACCTTCCTAGGAAGATGATCAGCTATCTACGCATCAAAGTGGACTGAGAATCTTGATATGGCGCAGCGGAGCCGGCAGTCGCTGAATTCCCAGGGCAGGGGATCGGATCTCACTCACTTTCGTAGTACTCGAAGCACTTCGCTGTGGGACTGCTGCTCCAGGTATAATCTGACGGCTTCTTCCCTCGGTTGTCCCTTGCGTAGATGTTTCCTCCGAACTCAATCAGCATTTCCACCAGATCCACGTTTTTCACTTTCGCTGCGTGGTGAAGGGCCGTCTCGTGGAGCTTAGCGGCGTTCACGTTTGCCCCTGAGACCAGAAAGCAAAACAAACCCGTTTACGAGAGCCTCGCTTGACCCGAATGGGAGGAGTGGGTGAAGTGGAGGAAAAAAAAAATGCCGTTAACCCACGTACGAGCGGCGAGAACGAGATCCAACCCAAGCAGCACAAACAGGAAACCAAACTGCTGAACACCTTCTCGGTGCTGCCAATGCCCGGGTTTTCTTCTCTGGCTTTTTTTTTTTTTTCCTTGTGGAGAGAGGATTTTGGTCATTTACGAGGTCAATAAGCTGCTGAGTGTGAAGTTCTGAGCTGCTTCCCGAACCTGCGCTGCCTGAAACCAGCAGAGCCATTTTGGTTTTCTCAATGGAGCTCACACTCGAGGCGAACAGGAGCCTCCCGGTTAACTCCTTGAACAGAAACGCAAGCCCACGAGCTGTGGAAGCTCACCAGCAGACGTCACCGAGGCTTTGCTTAGATATTTTTGCTAAGAAAATTGGGCTTTTATTAGCTGACAACGAGAGGTCTTCCTAGCACCTCCAAAACTCGCGACGTTTTCCCTGTCAAGTGATTTGCCGAGTTCATTGAGCTGACTCTTGTAGTTACATCTGAGCTAGCCACGCTCCTCCGAGTTAATGGACTTAAACGTCTTCAGGAATCAGTTAGTCTCATCTGAAGATGGGTGCCCAGGACAGGGAACTGCAGGGATAGGAAACAAGCTGGCTTCGCTGCCTGATTTCTAGACAAGCAGCATTCACCAAAACAAATCGTCCCCGGGCCAAATCACTTCCTGGTAAGCACGGGCAAAAAAAACAAGCAGCTCGGCCCCGAGCCCCCTGCAAATTAGCAGCAAGAAAGCCGGGAGGTGAAAGCTGGAGCACGTGGCACCGAGTTGGAATTCCAGCAAGCTCCTCTAGGCGTAACGCTAAGCAGATCCCCCAGGGGCTCGAGGTGACTTCACCCCTGCTTTTATTTTTTTTTGTACCACATCAAACGCTAACGTCTAACATCTAGGCAAAGCCACTGGAACACGTCACCGCTGCTGAACGCACGCACAGCAGCTGGTATTGCTGGAACGTGGATCCAGGGGGGGGGCGAAGATTCAGGATTTTTGTTCAAATAGGAGAGTGAAAATATCGCTGGAGTCACCACGAACTGAGGCACCCGCTGAAAAATGGTTAAGCATTAGGCTTTGCTCAGCTAAAGATGGCAAAGGTGGAAGGTTTAGCCTATGTCACGCTGCGAATGGGTAAGTTCTCGCACAAGGATGTCACCGCAGAGCACCGGGAGGGAAATGCTGCACGCAGGCACCTCCGGATGCTGCCTTGCCCCAAAGCAAACCCCGCGGCTGCCGTACCTGCCTTGAGCAGCAACTTCACGCAGTCCAGATGCTCCCTGGCGCAGGCCACGTGGAGGGGAGTCCCAAAATGGCAGTCGTGGGCCTCCAAGTTGGCACCGACGTCTATGAGGAGCTGCACGCACTCCGAGCTACCTTTGGGAAGGGGAAGACCCGAGTCAAAAGAAAGAATTCCTGCTCAAACGGGAGCGCCCGGCGCGCTGGGATCGGCCCGAGCCACGAGCAGCCTGGGCAACATTTGGGGGCAAAACGCGAGCCAAGACGTTTTACTGCAGGACGGAGGCTGAGAAGGGAGCAGGAGGAAGTCACAACTGCACGGCAGCAAGCTAGGGCTCACAGCCTCTGCAGGGGAATCAGGTCAAGCAAAGCTGAATCCGAGGGCTGGCGCTGGACAGCCTGTGGTTTGCAGAGCTGGCCGTAGGGTTGGATGTGCCCCGGGTGGGTTGGTCACCTTCAGGACCACCCCAGCCTTGTTTTTTCCAGCGTTAATAACGCGACTTGAGAGAAAACAGAGGCTCACCATCGCAAGAGTCTTAGGAAAAAGGCTTAACAAGCAAAAACCACGCAGGAGGTGGCAGCTCTGTATTTAAGTTTCTACGTACTTGCCCTAAATGCTGTCTTCCCGCTGTGGGAAGGGAGGGGAGGGATTACACCTTATATGGAGGAAAGTCAGGCACAGAATAATTAAGAGATTTGGTCACGATCATCTAACGAGGACACTGTAGATCTCACTTCCAGGCTTTCCCACTGCTGTGTCCGTGCAAGTGGCAGTTTGGGGTGGAATTAAATGCGCAGCAGAGCAATTCAGGAAGACACCTTCCTCTGGGCAGACCTCGGGGACATCCCCGTCCCAGCAGCTGCTGAGATCACCCCCGACTTCTCCTGCTCTGGGTGGCCAGGGAGCTGGTGTTTTACCTGCCTGGGATCCGGTGCCGTGTCCGCCGGGCGGGATAAAAGCCCCCAAGGCGAGGGATGCCTTTATTCCCCCCCAAAACCCCGTGCTTTGCGTTGTTTCCTCAAAGGGAGCTGTGCCCACGTGAGGCGGACATTTTCAAGCCCTAACGGGCTGCTGAGCAGCCAGTTTAAGATTTCTGGGAGCTGGTTTTTTGTTGTTGGGGTTTTTTTTTTGTGGTTTTCTTTGGACAAATAACTGCACAAAGCCCAGGCCAGCTTACCGTTCATGCAGGCTTCGTGGAGGGGGGACGCCGTGTAGAGGGGAGGGTTCACCTTGGCACCGTGGGACAGCAGCACCTTCACGCACTCGATGCTCCCCGAGGCGCAGGCGTCGCAGAGCGGGGTGCTGCCATCGATATTCCTGGCATCCACCTTCAGGGCAGAAGAAACATTAAATGCCCGCAGACTGCTGCGTGCCAGCACCCCGATTTTTCTTTCTGTTAACCCCAGAATCCTTCTGAGCTCAGGAAGGAGCTGGTCGATGCTACCGGCAGCCTGCCTGGTGCTGTCGCCGACGCTCCCGGGGCACCGATAGGCACAAATATCACGAGTAGCTGCTACAGCTCGGGATGTCACCTCCCTCCTAACGCCTCCCCAACATTACAAGCCCTGCAGCTGAGCCAGCGTAACGCCACGTACAGATACTCCCCGCTTGCGCTAAGGTTCAGCTCCGCCTGAACCGGCTGACTTTGCGGCGAGGAGGAGCGCAGGGCGCACACGTGCCCCGTTTAACCCGGCTTGCTTTGAGGACGGCCACCTTGAGGAGGTGACATGTCACACGTCCCGGAGACGGCAGGCTCCAGCCGCAGCCAGAAAACCGTTTGGCAGATTCGTGTTTGCAGAATAAAATTAAAGCAAGAAACTTAAGAATAAATACAAATCCCCCTGAGAACCTACACGCCCTTCTGGGCTTGGTTCATCCCAGCTAGCTTTGGATACCTGGGTCACCTAAACTAGATTTATATTCACCCCGGGCTCTGTCAATTGTCAGCGTGGAGAGAGGGGGACAGGGACTCGCTTGAGCGAGCCCAGAGAAGGGCTACGAAGCTGGTGAAGGGTCTGGAGAACAAGGCTT
>NW_023309879.1:560-1585 GCF_011077185.1 Oxyura jamaicensis
TTCTTTTCTTTTCTTTTCTTTTCTTTTCTTTTCTTTTCTTTTCTTTTAACAAACGGGACTTTTGTGTGCGATGTTATGCCGTTACGCCTTTATTATCCTCCCTGTACGCCCTTAAATGAGTAACGGTTTGTGTAGTTCAAGTGCAGAAGTGAGAACACAGCAGACACAGGTGTGCAATGCAGGTGAAAGAAGGAGAATTGTGGCTGTAGAGTGGAAATTCCTCAACTTCCCATCTTTGTCACCATTCTTTCTAAAACACGACTTTTACATGCTCATCCTAAGTGAAAAGGAATTGGCAATTGAAGACCCAACAGCCTCCTTGGGGTCTCAGGTCCCTCACACAGAAGGCTCCTGCCTGCCCCCGACTCAGGTACAAATGCTGGCCTCCAAGATTGAAGCTGCACTGAGGCAATGTCCTGAGGGCCAGCAGAGAGATTGCAGGATTCCTGTGGCTTCACTTCTGGCAGAAGCTCCCTGGCTACCTTGCTGTACGTGCCCCTCACAAGGGCATGCTGGTACCAATGACCTTGAGCCCAGAGATGTCAGGAGCAATTACCAGGGACCACGTGTGCAAAGGTGGCTTCTCTGGGAGGCTCTGGTGGTGAGCACTGCCTACCGCTCCTAGTTCTAGTTCCGTTTGTGACTCCTGTAGCACCCACACATGTCCCAGGTAAACCAAGGTTGAAATTGAGATTACATGGTGCTCCAGGGAGGTGTTTGCGTGCCCTGGGAAGATCCTGGTGTGCCCAGGGAGATTTTGTCTCCTCTTAGGCTCTGCAGGGCTGATCCAGCGAGGTGCTTGTGTGCCCCAAGGCCAGGTTTGCTTTCTAAAAGGAGGACTTTGCTTGTTCCAGGGTTGATACCTGGTGACTCAGCCAGACACTAAGCAGACCTGGGGAGACGTCTGTGTGCCTCAGGAGGTGCTTGGCTTCCCAGGGGAGATGCTTGGGTGCTGCAGTGACATGCTGGAGTGCTTGCGCAGCACACATACTGCCCAAGGAAAGCCTCCAAGTACACACCACTAA
>NW_023309880.1:0-3560 GCF_011077185.1 Oxyura jamaicensis
GCCTTCACCACCTCCATGGGCAGCCTGTTGCAATGCCCAGCCAACCTTCTCATGAATACATTCTTGCTGATAGACAATCTAAACCTCTGTTGGGGCACCTTGATGCCATTGCCTAATCACTTGTCGCCTGAGAATTGAGACTGACACGCTCGGGAAGAAAAAAGGGTTAGCGCTAGGAGAAAGAGTTAGTGTTAGCATTAGTAAGACAAAGTGAGAGAAAAGTTAGAAAAGGTTTGGAGAGAATGAACAGAATGTAGACCCAGAAGAGGCAGTTGATGGGCTGTGCTCCTTCTCCTCTACCAAGACAGGGACTCCCTCTTCTTTAGAATCACAGAATCACAGAATTTCTAGGTTGGAAGAGACCTCAAGATCATCGAGTCCAACCTCTAACCTAACACTAACAGTCCCCACTAAACCATATCCCTAAGCTCTACATCTAAACGTCTTTTGAAGACTTCCAGGGATGGTGACTCCACCACCTCCCTGGGCAGCCTGTTCCAATGCCTCACAACCCTTTCAGTAAAGAAGCTCTTCCTAACATCTGACCTAAAACTCCCCTGGCGCAACTTTAGCCCATTCCCCCTCGTCCTGTCACCAGGCACGTGGGAGAACAGGCCAACCCCCACCTCTCTACAGCCTCCTTTAAGGTATCTGTAGAGAGCGATAAGGTCGCCCCTGAGCCTCCTCTTCTCCAGGCTGAATAAGCCCAGCTCCTTCAGCCGCTCCTCATAGGACTTGTTCTCCAGGCCCCTCACCAGCTTCGTCGCCCTTCTTTGGACCCGCTCAAGCACCTCGATGTCCTTCTTGTAGCGAGGGGCCCAAAACTGAACACAGTACTTGAGGTACGGCCTCACCAGAGCCGAGTACAGGGGGACGATCACCTCCCTAGCCCTGCTGGTCACACTATTTCTGATACAAGCCAGGATGCCGTTGGCCTTCTTGGCCACCTGAGCACACTGCTGGCTCATATTCAGCTGACTGTCCACTATCACTCCCAGGTCCTTCTCCGCCTGGCAGCTCTCCAACCACTCATCTCCCAGCCTGTAGCTCAGCTTGGGATTATTATGCCCCAGGTGCAGGACCCGGCACTTAGCCTTGTTAAACTTCATGCAGTTGACCCCAGCCCATCGGTGCAGCCTATCCAGATCCTCCTGCAGAACCTTCCTACCCTCGAGCAGATCGACACTCGCACCTAACTTGGTGTCATCTGCAAACTTACTGAGGGTGCACTCAATGCCCTCGTCCAGATCATTGATGAAGATGTTAAAGAGGACCGGCCCCAGCACCGAGCCCTGGGGGACGCCACTAGTGACTGGCCTCCAACTGGATTTGACTCCATTTACCACAACTCTCTGGGCCCGGCTATCCAGCCAGTTTCTAACCCAACGAAGCGTGCGCCAGTCCAAGCCAAGAGCAGCCAGTTTCTTGAGGAGAATGCTGTGGGAGACGGTGTCAAAAGCCTTGCTGAAGTCAAGGTAGACCACATCCACAGCCTTTCCCTCGTCCACCCAGCGCGACACTTTGTCATAGAAGGAGATCAGGTTCGTCAAGCAGGACCTGCCTTCCATAAACCCATGCTGACTGGGCCTGATCGCCTGCTTGCCCTTCAAGTGCCACATGATGACTCCCAAGAGGATCTGCTCCATGAGCTTCCCTGGTACTGAGGTCAAACTGACAGGCCTGTAGTTCCCCGGGTCAGCCCTCCGGCCCTTCTTGTAGATGGGCGTCACATTCGCTAGCCGCCAGTCAGCTGGGACCTCCCCCGATAGCCAGGACTGCTGATAAATGATGGATAGTGGTTTGGCCAGCTCCTCTGCCAGTTCTCTCAGTACCCTTGGGTGGATCCCATCCGGCCCCATCGACTTGTGCACATCCAAGTGCCGTAGCAGGTCACCAACCAGTTCTTCGTGGATGGTGAGGGCCACATCCTGCTCCCCATCCCCTTCCACCAGCTCAGGGTACTGGGAATCCAGAGAACAACCGGTATTGCCGCTAAAGACTGAGGCAAAGAAGGCATTGAGCACCTCTGCCTTTTCCTCATCTCTTGTAACTAAGTTTCCCCCTGCATCCAGTAAAGGATGGAGATTCTCCTTTGTCCTCCTTTTTGTGTTGATGTATTTATAAAAGCGTTTTTTGTTATCTTTAACGGCAGTAGCCAGATTGAGCTCCAGATGAGCTTTGGCCTTCCTAATTTTGTCCCTGCACAGCCTCGCTACATCCTTATAGTCCTCCCTAGTGGCCTGCCCACTTTTCCAAAGATTATAAACCCTCTTTTTTCTCCTAAGCTCAAGCCACAGTTCTCTGTTCAGCCAGGCTGGTCTTCTTCCCCGCTGGCTCATCTTTGGGCACATGGGAACAGACCGCTCCTGCGCCATTAGGATTTGCCTCTTGAAGAGCGCCCAGCCTTCCTGGACCCCTCTGCCCTTCAGAACCGCCTCCCAAGGGACTCTACGAACCAGTGTCCTGAGCAGCCCAAAGTCAGCTCTCCGAAAGTCCAGTACAGTGGTTTTACTGGTTCCCTTCCTGGCCTCGCCAAGAATAGTGAACTCCACCATTTCGTGGTCACTCTGCCCAAGACAGCTCCCGACAATCACATCCTCCACCAGTCCTTCTCTGTTTGTGAAGAGAAGGTCTAGCGGGGCACCACCCCTGGTAGGCTCACTAATCAGCTGCGTCAGGAAGCTATCTTCCACTTTCTCCAGAAACCTCCTAGACTGCTTTCTCTGGGCTGTGTTGTGCTTCCAGGATATGTCAGGGAAGTTGAAGTCCCCCACGAGTACAAGCGCTGAAGATTTCACAACTTCTGTCAACTTTAGGCTTGAGCCTTCATCTTTTGGTCAGGAATGCATTTGACTAGTGCTGTTATCATATATTAGCACTGCTGCAGTGAGTGTATGTTATGGTTTCACCTGGCAGGCAGCTCAGCACCACACAGCCGTATGCTCACCCCTAATCCACCATGGGTTGGTGGAAAGAATCAGAAAGAAAAATGTAAAAGTTCATAGGTTGAGATAATTTAATCGGACACAAAAGGAAGAGAAATAATAATATGTACAAAGCAAGTGATGTACAATGCCCTTGCTCACCACCCACTGACTAATGCCCAGCCTGTCCCCAAGCAGCGGTCCTACTCCTACTCCAGCCCGCTACCCAGCATGACACCGCATGGTATGGGACATCCCTTTAGCCAGCCTGGGTCAGCTGTCCCGGCTGAGTCCCTTCCCAGCTTCTTGTGTACTCCCTACCTCCTTGCTGGTGGGGTGCTATGAGAAGCTGAAAAGTCCTTGGCTCAGTGCAAGCACTGCTTTGCAACAAATAAAATATGTTATCAGCATGTTATCAGCATTATTCTCATGCTAAATCCAAAACACAGCACCATACCAGCTACTAGGAGGACAATGAACCCTATCCTAGCTGAAAGCAGGACAATGCCAACCCCTTATTGCATACCATTTAGGTCATGCTCAGGTCCCACACTTTCCAGTACTTTCCAATTAATCACCACTTTTCATTTATGTATATGAAACGTCCACTGAGTTTGTTTAGTCTGTGAATGACTT
>NW_023309881.1:0-1069 GCF_011077185.1 Oxyura jamaicensis
GCAACATAAGGGTGAATTATTTATAGCCCGATGGGCCCATGAAACCTCGGGCCATCAAGGCAGAGATGCAACATACAGATGGGCTCGTGATCGAGGGGTGGACCTGACCATGGACACTATAGCACAGGTTATTCATGATTGTGAAACGTGCTGCAATCAAGCAAGCCAAACGGTCAAAGCCTCTTTGGTACGGGGGACGATGGCTGAAATATAAATATGGAGAGGCCTGGCAGATCGATTACATCACACTCCCTCAAACCCGCAATGGTAAGCGCCACATACTTACAATGGTGGAAGCAACCACCAGATGGCTGGAAACATATCCTGTGCCCCATGCCACTGCCCGAAACACTATCCTGGGCCTTGAAAAGCAAGTCCTACGGCGACATGGCACACCAGAAAGAATTGAGTCAGACAATGGGACTCATTTCCGAAACAACCTTATAGACACTTGGGCCAAAGAACATGGTATTGAGTGGGTGTATCACATCCCCTATCACGCACCAGCCTCCGGTAAGGTTGATCGATACAATGGACTGTTAAAGACTACACTGAAAGCAATGGGTGCTGGGACATTCAGAAATTGGGATGCACATTTGGCAAAGGCCACCTGGTTAGTCAATACTAGGGGATCTGCCAATCGAGCTGGACCTGCCCAATCAAACCTGCTACGTACAGTAGAAGGGGATAAAGTTCCTGTAGTGCATGTAAGAAATATGCTAGGTAAAACAGTCTGGGCTACTCCTGCCTCAGGAAAAGGCAAACCCATTCGTGGGATTGCTTTTGCTCAAGGACCTGGATGCACTTGGTGGGTAATGCAAAAGAATGGGGAGGTCCGGTGTGTACCCCAAGGGGATTTAATACTGGGTGAGAATAGCCCATGAGTTGAGATGTATTATGTTACTTATTATATAATACTGTGTGTCATCACTACCATAGATGAAAATATTGATTAACTAGAATGTATTGGAAAGAGTGTAACCTGAGCATGACATAAATGGTATGGAATAAGGGGTAGATATATGTCCTGGTTTCAGTTAGGACAGTTATTTTTCCCTCCTAGTAGCTG
>NW_023309882.1:0-10025 GCF_011077185.1 Oxyura jamaicensis
CTCAACTCACAGGCTTCACTTTCCCGTTTCTCTCCCCCATCCCAGAGGGGGGGGGGGAGGGTGAGCGAACGGCTGTGTGGTGTTTAGCTGCCAGCCGGGTTAAACCACAACAGAAGCGCATACTGTTTGAACTGGTTAACGATTTAATGCTCTTACCTGATAACAGACAGTCCTACTCCTCTGTTAACATCCTGATCTTACTTGGCCATAGAGCAACCTGCCCTAAATTTCACCTAGAAATAAGGGAAAACCCTACAACGGCTAAGAAGATGCAGTACACTGATGCACTAGTTTTTCCTATCACTGAATTGCTTATCAGCCACACAAGTTTCCAGCCAAGTAGAGGCTTATAAACTTTTGGGGCACAACAACCCCAAACAGCGCTACAGGCTGGGAGATGTGTGGTTAGAAAGCTGCCTGGCAGAGAAGGACCTGGGAGTATTGGTTGACAGTCAGCTGAATATGAGCCAGCTGTTTGCTCAGGCGGCCTAGAAGGCCAGCAGCATCCTGGCTTGCATAAGAAACAGCGTGGCCAGCAGGTCCAGGGAAGTGATCGTCCCCCTGTACTTGGCTCTGGTGAGGCCGCACCTCGAGTACTGCGTTCAGTTTTGGGCCCCTCGCTACAAGAAGGACATGGAGGTGCTTGAGCGAGTCCAGAGAAGGGCTACGAAGCTGGTGAAGGGTCTGGAGAACAAGTCTTACGAGGAGCGGCTGGGGGAGCTGGGACTGTTTAGCCTGGAGAAGAGGAGGTTCAGGGGCAACCTTTTCACACTCTACAGGTACCTTAAAGGAGGCTGTAGCGAGGTAGGGGTTGGTCTGTTCTCCCACGTGCCTGGTGACAGGACGAGGGGGAATGGGCTAAAGTTGCGCCAGGGGAGGTTTAGGTTAGATATTAGGAAGAACTTCTTTACTGAACGGGTTGTTAGTCACTGGAATAGGCTGCCCAGGGAAGTGGTTGAGTCACCATCCCTGGAGGTCTTTAAAAGACATTTAGATGTAGAGCTTAGGGATATGGTTTAGTGGAAGATTTGTTAGCGTTAGGTCAGAGGTTGGACTCGGTGATCTTGGAGGTCTCTTCCAACCTAGACTATTCTGTGATTCTGTGAAACCCCACAAGTCTCTACAATTGCAGGTTTCATGAGCAAGAGCATAAGAAAACTGAAAATGCCTTATGTACAGCCCTGTGGTGGAAGCAGAACTGCACAAGCTTTTCCTTTGGCCAGAGTGTCTTGCCAAAGAAATGCATGGGAAATGCACCAATTCTAAGTTCATATTTAACTACACAAACAAAGAGGTGACCTTTTTAAAATGGACTCTTTCCCAAATAGCCTGCCACAAGAGAAAGCCATCTGCAAACAACAGGCGGGCCTGACTACCAAACCAGGCAGTAAGGGGACAGCTCAAGTTCCACCCAGGCCGAGAGCAGATGTGAATTTCTGAGCGTAGCTCCTACTTCTGACTTGAAGATCAGCTAAACAGTAAAGCATAGAAAAAAATGGGTTATTTTTGTTATTGTTGGTTCTTTAGAAAGTCAGTTTCACTAACCTGGAGAGGCTGCAATATCACCAGGAAAAAGGCAGTAAACTAGAAATAGCAGGGACATCTTCCCCTCCTCAAGATACAACAGAACCAAGGCTAACATTTGCAGATATGTGCCTGCAGCCCAGAAAGCCAACCATGTCCTGGGCTGCACCAGAAGCAGCGTGGGCAGTGGGTGAGGGAGGGGATTGCCCCCCTCTGCTCTGCTCTCATGAGACCCCACCTGGAGTCACCCAGCTCTGAGGCCCCAGCACAAGAAGGACATGGAACTCCTCAAATACAGAGGAGGCCATGAGGATGCTCAGAGGGCTGGAGCACCTCTGCTATGGAGACAGGCTGAGCGAGCTGGGGGTGTTCAGCCTGGAGAAGAGAAGGCTCCGGGGAGACCTTATAGCAGCCTGCCAGTACCTAAAGGGGGCTACAGGACAGCTGGGGAGGGACTCTTTGTCAGGCGGTGGAGTGATAGGACACGGGAATGGCTTTAAACTAAAAGAGAGGAGATTTAGATTAGATATTAGGAAGATGTTCTTCACTCAGAGGGCGGTGAGGCCCTGGTACAGGCTGCCCAGAGAAGCTGTGGCTGCCCCATCCCTGGCAGTGCTCAAGGCCAGGCTGGATGGGGCTTTGGGCAACCTGGGCTGGTGGGAGGTGTCCTGCCCATGGCAGCGGGGTGGGACTGGGTGAGCTTTAAGGTCCCTTCCAACCCCAACCATCCTGGGATTCTATGATGTATCTCAAGTTCTGGACAGCAACTACCTACCACTTTTGAGAACCTGAAAGCTAATTAATTTAGAAATTTCAGGTTAGTTAGCACAAGACTTGATACCACTTACGAACAAACAAAATCCTTAATAGTAATCTCAGTACTAGCTAGAGCAAAGTACAGGTATTAACTTTTGTAGCTAACTCACTTCAGAAGAAAGCAAATGTTTTGATATAATCAGTCCAAGTTGAGAAGAGTAACTAGAAAGCAAGCTACCAGCTTCAACAAAATGCCCCACTTTTTCTGTTCTTTTGGTAAAGATGCATGGAAAAAAACCTGGAGCATCCTGCGTGTTTAAAATGTACGTCTGGAACCCAGAGCAACTTAAGCTAATTAAAATACTGCTATCCTTGTAGCAATATTTCAATATGCAACAAGCCAACTATGAAGTACTTGAGTATTATTAATACTGCAGACTCTTCCCAGTTATGAAGAGAGCTAGACAAACATTGCCAACGTGCTGTCAACATCACAGAGCAAAGCAGCTTTTATCATTAATCAGAAGCCCATTTTTAATCAAAAAAGTGCAGTTTCAAGCTTTCTTCTTATGGTGTTTAATCAAGATAGGTATAAAGAAGTTGGTCTTATATCAACTAAAAAGAGTTCAACACTGTGGACAATACCAGGACCTACTCTCAACACTGACAAAAGAATTCTGCCCAATTATTTCACTGCAGAAGTAATTTGTGTTCTTTTGATCAACATTAACTAGGACTTAATACATTTTTACCACTACAGAATTAAATGACTACTTAAAAATCTATTACACAGCAAGCTATGTAACTGTTACCTTTTCCTTGTTTTTCTTCTGAGCTTTAATTTATTGCTAGTTATAGTCCTGGTTAATTTGGTGAAACATGAATTCTTATGGAATTACTTAAAGCAGACAAAAAAATCCAGCAAGAAATCAAGTTGGACAAAAGATTTAAAACCAAAACCTGCAAAAACCCCAAGGGGTTTTTGTTCTAGTAGTAGTGTACATCTCATTCTTTATATTGATAATTATTTGGAAACCTAAGGTTTAAAAATAATGACAGGGGAAAATCAACTAAATCAACTATTAATTTTGTTTCTAGTGATTGTAGGCCTCAGAGAAGGCCTTAGTCAACTGGAAACTTGGAAAAGGCATGACCAGATAATAGCAAAGATGGGATACCCCGTCAAAACATGGGTGAATGTCACAGAGGATTATATACCACAATCTGTCATGTTCGATGCTTGTGAGGTGTTAGCTTGTGGAGATTTAAATGCCCAATGACAATTGCGCAGAGAGAACAAATAACTGGGAGCGACCCAACAGCCACACTGAGAATAGCTGTATGGAAACTGCTGCTTCCCTAAAGTGCCTGTACACCAATGCGCAGAGCATGGGAAATAAACAGGATGAGCTCGAGATCTGTGTTCGGTCACAGGGCCACGATCTCATTGTGATCACTGAGATGTGGTGGGACAGCTCGCATGACTGGAACGCTGTCATGGAGGGCTATGTCCTCTTTAGGAAAGACAGGCTGGGGATGCGAGGGGGTGGGGTTGCCCTTTATGTGAGGGAACAATTAGAGTGTAGCCAGCTCCACCTGGGGGAGGGTGAAGGACAAGTGAAGAGCTTGTGGGTGAGAATTAAGGGGTGGGCTGGTATGGGGGACACAGTGGTGGGGGTGTACTACAGGTCACCAGATCAGGAGGAGGAGGTCGATGAGGCCTTCTACAAGCAGCTGCTAGTAGCCTCACGATCACGAGCGCTGGTCCTCATGGGGGACTTCAATTACCCAGACATCTGTTGGGTAAGCAACTCGGCCAGGCACACGCAGTCCAAACGGTTCCTACAATGCGTTGAAGACAATGTTCTGACGCAGGTGGTGGAGGAGCTGACGAGGCGGGGGGTGCTTCTGAACCTTGTCCTTACCAACAGGGATGGCCTTGTTAGGGATGTGAAGGTTGGGGGCAGCTTGGGATGCACTGACCATGAGATGGTGGAGTTCCAGATGGAACTAGGCAGAGGAAGTAAGGCTAAAAGCAGGATTGCTACCCTGGACTTTTGAAGAGCCAACTTCGACCTCTTCCGGGACCTGCTTGGGAATATCTCATGGGCTAGGTTGCTAGAAGGCAAGGGTGCTTGTGAGAGCTGGGCTATATTTAGTATGTAAACAGTAAAAGGAAGACTAGGGATAATGTGGGTCCCTTGCTGAATGAGGGGGGTGTCCTGGTAACAGGAGATGTGGAGAAGGCAGAGATGCCGAATGCTTTCTTTGCTTCAGTCTTTGCTTCAAGGACTCCCCCCAGGGACTCCTCGACCCTGGAGGGGAGGACAAAGGGTCTGAGAAATGGAGGGCTCCCCCCTGGTTGATGAGAGAGCGGTTCAGGAGCATCTGAGTGGGCTCAACGCACACAAATCCATGGGCCCTGATGAGATGAATCCACGTGTGCTAAGCGAGTTGGCAGAGGTGATCACCGAACCGCTCTATCTTTGAAAGGTCCTGGAGAACAGGAGAGGTGCCTGAAGACTGAAGGATAGCCAATGTCACTCCGGTCTTCAAGAAGGGCAAGAAGGAGGATCCAGGAAACTACAGGCCAGTCAGTCTAACCTCTGTCCCTGGAAAGGTGTTGGAACAGCTTGTTCTGGATGCCATCTCCAAGCAATTGGAAGAGAAGAAGGTTATGAGGAGTAGTCAGCATGGAATCACCAAGGGGAAGTCATGCTCGACCAACCTCGTTGCCTTCTATGATGGCATCACCAGCTGGGTAGATGGGGGGAGAGCAGTGGATGTCATCTACCTTGACCTTAGCAAGGCTTTCGATACTGTCTCCCATGACATCCTGCTAGCAAAGTTGAGAAAGTGTGGGATAGAGGAGTAGACAATAAGGTGGGTTGAGAACTGGCTGACTGACCGAGCTCAGAGGGTGGTGATCAGTGGAGCAGAGTCTGGCTGGAGACCTGTGACTAGCGGTGTTCCCCAGTGGTTGGTGCTGGGTCCAGTCCTGTTCAACATCTTCATCGATGACCTTGATGAGGGAATAGTGTCTGCCGTCAGCAAGTACACCGATGACACAAAGCTCAGAGGAGTGGCTGACATGCCAGAAGGCTGTGCTGCCATTCAGTGACACCTGGACCGGCTGGATCCGGTCCAATAGAGCAAGACCTGGACCGGGCAGGAAGAAACCAAATGAGGTTTAATAAGAGCAAGTGTAGAGTCCTGCACCTGGGAAGGAGCAACCGGAAGTATCAGTACAGGCTAGGGGATGACCTGCTGGAGAGGAGCTTTGAGAAGGACCTGGGGGGTCCTCCTGGTAGACAACAGGTTGACCATGAGCCAGCAGTGTGCCCTGGTGGCCAAGAGGGCCAATGGGAGCCTGGCGTGCATTAAAAGTAGCATGGGCAGCAGATCAAGGGAGGCGATCCTCCCCCTTTACTCTGCCCTGGTCAGGCTTCACCTGGAGTACTGTGTCCAGTTCTCGGCTCCCCGGTACAAAAAAGACAAGGATCTCCTGGGAAGAGTGCAGTGGAGGGCCACAAAGATGATACGAGGCCTGGAGTATCTTCCCTGTGAAGAAAGGCTGAGAGACCTGGGTCTGTTCAGCCTGGAGAAGAGAAGACTGAGAGGGGATCTTATCAATGTCTATAAATATCTGAGGGGTGGGAGACAGCGGGATTTGGCCAACCTCTTCTCAGTGGTTTGTGGGGACAGGAAGAGGGGTAATGGCCGCAAGATAGAGCACAGGAAGTTCCACACCAACATGTGAAAGAACTTCTTCATGATGAAGGTGACGGAGCACTGGAACAGGCTGCCCAGGGAGGTTGTGGAGTCTCCTTCTCTGGAGGTATTCAAGGCCAGTCTGGACGTCTACCTGGGCAACCTGCTCTAAGTAACCTGCTTTGGCAGGGGGGTTGGACTCGATGATCTTTCAAGGTCCCTTCCAACCCCTTCAAATCTGTGATTCTGTGTGAAACGATCCTCTATTGCCATCAGAGAAAGGGAGAAACTCAAGGAGAAAACAGGAGAGAAAACAGGAGGCCCTCTTTGAAATGCGGCAGTTCAAACATTTGAGATTGAAACAGGGTATGGGGATGTGAATGCCTGGATAGAATGGGTCAAATATACTGTCCAGAGTCTCAACCATAGCAATGGCTATGCTCGTGCCTCGGGATGACCGATTGCCCAGATAGTGCCCTTCCCATTGGGGCTCCCGATGACCAGAAAAACAGGAATCAAATTGCTGCAGGGTTTGAGTCACTGTTCTGGTGGGTAACAATCAATAAGAATGTGGGTTGGATTAATTGTATTTATTATAATCAGCAGAGATTCAAAAATTATACAAAGGATGCGATAAGAGGAATTGCTGAACAACTAGATGCCACCAGCAAAATGGCATGGGAAAATAGCATTAGATATGATGCTCGCGGAGAAAGGAGGTGTGTGTGTGTGATTGTGTTGGGTCTGCCTGGGATGGAGTCACCTTTCCCTGCAGCAGCCCACACAGTGCTGTGCTCTGCACTCGTAGCTGGAACAACACTCCAGTGTTGTGTCTATTGCTGCATAGTGCTGGCACTGCATCAGGACTCCCTCCAAGCCCCCAAGAGCCAGCAGGCTGGGGGTGGGCAATTGATGGGGAGGGGACATCACCAGGGCAGCTGACCTAAACCAACCAAAGGGATATTCCATAACACCTGATGTCACACTCAGCAATAAAAGGGGGCCTCTCATGGGGGAGGGTCTCTCCTGAACAACCGGTACGCGTTTTGAGGCCCTGCTTCCCGGGACGTGGCCGAACACTGCTCGTTGACGGGAAGTAGAGACTAACTTCTTTCCTTTCTCTCTGTGCTTCCGCGCTGCCTTGTTTCTTTTTCTTTTTCTCCCCATTCCTTTTCTCTTTAATTAAATCATTCTCATCTCAAACCTCAAGCTCTTTGTGTTGTCTTTTCTCCCCCTTCCTCTCTGAGGAGGGGAGGAGTGAGAGAGCGATTGTGGTGGAGCTCGGCTGCCCACTCGAGTAAAACCATCACAGTCCTTTTTGGCGCCCAATGTGGGGCTCGAGGGTTGAGATAACGGTAGAATTGATTAAAGTAGTTCCAACTAACATACTTGCTAGTCGCAATGTTCAGTTTGCTGTTAATATTTTTTTCTATGTGACTATGTTGTATGTAATCCGTTCTCTTTTCTCTTTCTTCCTCTATATCCAATTGGAAAACGTTGAAATCTGTGTTCGGTTTCTTTATCATGCTGTGCTGTAACATGCTGGCCTCCAGTTTTGTCTGGTACTCAGGCCCTGCACTGTTATCCTTCTGGTCTCCTGGAGATCATCTTTTTGGAAATATTAAGAATTACACTGCCTTCTTTTTCTCCCCTAGCCATCAATTTGTAAATAATATCAGGGGTGGTGCCTTCTTCTTCTCTCCCTGTGGGCTAATCGCAGCAGCCTTTGAGTTTTTTGGATACCCTTGGTCAGATGTCATCCTCCTATTACTAGTTCTATTCTTTTTCTTCCTCCCCAAGGTCAAACAATTCCTTAAGAATATCATCCAAGGACCTGCCCTGAGACAAAGTAGTTCCGCACAGGAAATCCAGTTCTTGGGGGTAAAATGGCAGGATAGACGTCGCCACATTCCGACGGATGTGATCAACAAAATAACAACATCTCTGCCAACTAGCAAAAAAGAAACACAAGCTTTTCTAGGCCTTGTGAGATTTTGGAGAATGCATATTCCAGGCTATAGCCAGCTTGTGAGTCCTCTATATCGAGTGACTCAAAAGAGGAACTCTTTCGAGTGGGGCCCCGAGCAACAACAGGCCTTTGAACAAATCAAACAAGAAATAGCTCGTGCAGTAGCCCTTGGGCCTGTCCATACCAGACCAGCTGTGCAAAACATACTTTACACTGCAGCTGGGGAGCATGGCCTCACCTGGAGCCTCTGGCAGAAGACCCCAGGAGAAACTCGAGGTCGACCTCTGGGTTTTCTGGAGCCAGGGCTATCGAGGATCAGAAGCCAATTACACCCCAACTGAAAAGGAAATATTAACAGCATATGAGGGGATTCGAGCTGCTTCAGAGGTTGTTGGTAGAGAAGCACAACTCCTCTTGGCCCCACGGCTACCTGTGTTACATTGGATGTTCAAAGGAAAAATCCCCACTACACATCATGCAACTGACGCTACATGGAGTAAGTGGGTAGCGTTAGTTACACAGCGGGCTTGACTGGGGAAACCCAACCACCCAGGAATCCTGGAAGAGATTATGGACTGGCCAGAGGGCAGGGATTTCGGACTGCCGACAGAAGAGGTAACCCATGCTGAAGAGGCACCACCATACAACGAGTTGCCAGAAGACAGAAAGCAGTATGTGTTGTTCACTGTCGGATCCTGTCGTGTGGTAGGAAGCCATCGGAAATGGAAAGCTGCTGTGTGGAGTCCCACATGACGAGTTGTGGAGGCCATGGAAGGGGAAGGTGAGTCGAGTCAGTATGCAGAATTGAAAGTTATACAACTGGCCCTAGAAATTGCTGAAAGAGAAAAATGGCCAGTACTGTATCTTTACACTGACTCATGGATGGTGGCAAATGCTCTTTGGGGGTGGCTACAGCAATGGAACCAGAACAACTGGCAGCGCAGAGGTAAACCTATCTGGGCTGCTACTCTGTGGCAAGATACTGCTGCCCGGGTAGAAAACCTGGATGTAAAGGTACGTCATATAGATGCCCACATGCCTAAGACTCGAGCCACTGAAGAACATCAGAACAACAAAAAGGTGGATCGCGCTTCAAAAACTGAAGTAGCTCAGGTGGACCTGGACTGGGGATGTAAGGGTGAGCTGTTTGTAGCTCAATGGGCCCATGAAACACCAGGGCATCTAGGGAGGGATGCCACATACAGATGGGCTCGTGATCGAGGGGTGGACCTGACCATGGAGGCCATCACACAGATTACCCATGTGCTGCAATTAAATGAGCCATGAGGGTAAAGTCTCCCTAGAACAGGGGGAGATGGCTTGGATTTTGATATGGTGAAGCCTGGCAAATTGACTACATCAGACCACTCCCACAAACCCGCCAAGGCAAACATTACATACTCACCATGGTAGACGCAACTACTGGGTGGCTGGAAACATATCCAGTAAACCATGCCACCGCCCGAAACACTATCTTGGGCCTGGAAAGACAAGTGCTGTGGCGACATGGTACACCAGAGAGAATTGAATCCGACAATGGGAGTCACTTTTGAAACAATATGGTCACCTCCTGGGCCAAGAGACATGGCATTGAGTGGGTGTATCACATCCCTTACCACCCACAAGCTTCTGGGAAGGTTGAGAGGTACAATGGATCATTAAAAACTATGCTACAAGCATTGGGTGCTGGGACATGGAAACAATGGGACATGAATCTACCAGAGGCCACTTGGCTAGTTAACAACAGGGGGTCTGAGAGCCATCCTCGTCCTGCTGAAACAAAACCCCTACACACTGTGGGAGAAGCTAAAGTCCCCGTAGTGCATGTAGGGAAGTGGATGGGGAAGGGGGTGTGGGTTACTCCTGCCATGGGAAAAGGCAAACCCACTCGTGGGATTGTCTTTGCCCAAGGACCAGGGTATACCTGGTGGGTAATGCAGAAGGATGGGGATATCAGATGTGTGCCTCAAGGAGATTTAACCTTGAGAGAAAATTAATCTGTAATCCAAGTTATGTGTTGTAGGAGGACACTGCAGAACCAACGACAGGTCAACTTCGCAAGGAG
>NW_023309883.1:0-5078 GCF_011077185.1 Oxyura jamaicensis
AAGAGGGCCTCCTGTTTTCTCCTCAAGTTTCTCCCTATCTTTGGTGGCAATAGAGGATCATTTCCATTTTGCTATTTTCCATCTGGCTGCTGGGTTATTTGTTCTCTCTGCTCAGTTGTCATTGGGCATTTAAATCTCCACTAGCTAACACCTCACAAGCATCAAATGTGACAGACTGTGGTACATAACCCTCTGTCACAGTCACTCTTATTTTGACAGGTTATCCCGTCTTTGCTATTATCTGGTCATGCCTTTTCCAAGTTGCCAATTGACCAAGGCCTTCTCTGAGGCCTACAATCACAAGAAACAAAATTAATAGTTCATTTTTCCCTGTCATTATTTTTTACACTTAGGTTTCCAAATAATTATCAATACAAAGAATAAGATGTACACTACAACTAGAACAAAACCCCCTTGGGAGCATTTGCATCTCCAGCCACGGTCACCAGTGTGGCTACTCAGACGGAGGGCTCAGGGAAACACGCAGCCGTCCAGGTCCTGGGCTGCAGAGTGTGCCCCAGCCTTCTGTCGGTCTCCGACAGCAGTGGAGGGTATGCCTGTGGGAGGTGTGCCCAGGTTGACTCGCTATAGGCCAGTCCTTTCTCTCAATTGCAAGTCACACTCATTAGTTATCAGTGAAAATAAAAGTTTAGTTTACAATTGTAAGCTTTTATCCTGCTCATATTCTGTTATGAGATTTATTTATTTATTTATTTAAACTTTCAACAAGTCTTCTGTAGGAACAGCTTCCCATGTACTAGGGTTGATGGATGCTTTCACTCGAGTATAGTGAGTACAACCTTTTTCTGCAGTTCTTACAGCTGTTTCAGTGGTTAGTAGTACTTGGAATGGTCCTTCTCATTCAGGCTGGAGTTTTGATTCTTTCCAGGTTCTAATCAGGACCCAATTTCCTGGCTGATGGTGGTGAATGGGTGTTGTGGTTTAAGCCGGCCAGCAACTAAACTCCACACAGCCGGTCGCTCACCCTCCCCCCTCCCACTCTGGGGTGGGGAAGAGAAATGGGAAAGTGAAGCCTGTGGGTTGAGATAAAGACAGTTTATTAAGATAGGAAATAATAATAATAATAGTAATAATAATGTGTATGAAACAAGTGATGCACAATGCAATTGCTCACCACCCGCTGACCGATGCCCAGCCCATCCCAGAGCAGCTGGCCCCCCACCCTGGCTAGCCACCCTTATATATTGTTTAGCATGACGTCAGATGGCATGGAATACCCCTTTGGCCAGTTTGGGTCAGCTGTCCTGGGTCTGTCCCCTCCCAGCTCTTGCTGTACCCCCAGCCTGCCTGCTGGCAGGACAGAGCGAGAAGCTGAAAAGTCCTTGGCTTAGTGTAAGCGTTGCTCTGCAGCAATTAAAACATCAGCATGTTATCAACACTCTCATCCTAATCAAAACATAGCACCCTACCAGCTACTAGGAGGAAAAATAACTCTGTCCTAACTGAAACCAGGACAATGGGGAATTCCAAAGGTGGTGTTTGAGCCAACAACCCACAGGTCCTGAGAGATGACAAAGAAGAGGACAACTCCAGAATACAGTTCTTAAGAAAACTCTCTGTTGTTTCAAATTGTAGTATCTCATCCATTCTGTCCAGATAGGGTAATCCGAACAGCATCCCATATGGTGAAATTCCTATATATATTCCAACCAAGAAAGGTTCTTGGTGCTCTTTGAACCTGTAGGAGTGCTAAAGGTAAGCATTTTACCCAAGGAAGTTGGATTTCTAACACTAGTTAATTGCTTCTTTAAGGTCTGGTTCATTCACTCCACCTTCCCAGAAGAGGAGGGGTGCTGGGGGGTATGAAAATTCCGCTCAATCTCTAAGGCCTGCATTAACACTTGCAGTACTTGTGAAGTGAAATGATTTCCTTGATCTGAATCAATGTTTTTCAACTATCCCATATCTAGGGACTATTTGCTCCAGTGATACCTTAGCCACCATGTTTGCAGTGGCAGTTACTGAGGGGAAAACTTACACCCATCCAGTCACATGGTCAATTAGGACAAACAAGTACTTAAGTCTCCTTAGTTTAGGTAACTCAGTAAAGTCTACCTGTATACTTTGGAAAGGTCGAATCCCTGGCTCCCGTCCCCCTCTAGGTGGGTTAAGGATGACCTTTTTATTTACCTTTTGACATATGGTACATCCTCTGCATATTTGCTTCACTAAAGTGTATATTCCTACACAGACATACTTTCTTAGCACAACATCACACATTGCTTGCACCTCCCAATGACTCTCTTGATTAAAACAATTCAAACATGGGATTAGAAATTAGAGAGGGACTGATTAAGAATAAATATATAGACAACACTCATTGCTTAATATGTACTACATTTGTGATGTACTGTGCCTGTGCTGCGCTTAAGCCTCCAGATGAGCCCCTGGGACCCCAAGGACCAGATCAAACCAACCTTATGGTTTGGACTGTGACCAAGGGCTCAGAGAGCATGTGCAGGGAGTTGAGGTGAAAAGTTCAGCTCTGAGGAAGATGTCTTACTTCATGCCAACGACCACCCGGACAACCACCAGAGAGTACTACGCAAGCGCAGAAGGAATGGTAAGATAATTAGCATATGAAACGGGGCTAGGCGGAGCTAGGAAATGAATATGCATAGATGTGTTGCGAAACTTAATGCATATGTAATATTTTAGGGGATAAAAGAGAATGCAAGCAAGCAAATTGCACGCACGACTTTGGTGGGACTACCCCCCGTGCTGCCCAGCGCTGAATAAACATACCTACTTTACTATCTTATTGATTGTGGAGTCAGTTTCCTGCAAGTCATTTGGTGAGCCAGCCAGGAGACACTCTGCTCGGCTGTGGGATCGAGTGCAGAGTGGACACCCCTAGGTGCACCCCAAGTATTTTCCTCGGAGGGGACTCCACTCCCAGCCGCTCACCACGGGCGCAGACAAGGACCTCCTGAAGCCGCAGACAAATGGTATGTTTTACAGTACAGGAAGGGCCTGTAAGTAGTACGCGTGGCTGGGGCAGCTGGTAAATTGCGCAGAGACGTCTGGCGTGCAGCATAGTCCCTGTAAAGAAGGATACCCTACAGGCTGACTGATAGAGCGGTCAAGGGGGATTTGCTGATTGATAGAACGGTCACTAGTGATCTTGGGAGTAGATCGAGCAAATCCAAGGTTACCGCTGCATCCCAGTTTTGGGAGCCAGGACGGACCTGCTAATGACTGTATAAGAAGCAGGAGAAGGGTAAGCGGGCCTCTCACAATTGTGACAAGGTTACCTGGGAAATGTTTGCAGCTGCTGGAGGGAACTAACTGGAGTGTTAATAATTGTGTGTCTTCTTTGTAAATGTCCAGGTATTTTGTGCTGAAAGTATTTTTTAAGTGCATGTGTTTGAAACAAAGTGGAATGAGTCACTCCACGATGAACACAGTCAGAGACAATACTTGCTTGGTTGGTTATCACTCTAAATTATATATTATTGTGGTATGAATCAGATGTGTTAGAGGCCTCTCTTTGTGATTGAATGATTGTGTTGTGAGTGAGACACAGCATTGCTGCGAAGCGAGTGCGGAGTTCCAATCTGCGGTTCCGTATTCTCCGCGAGGGGAGCGGCCGGAGATGAACAAAGCACATGACAGACCAAAAAGAAGTGCTGTTTCATCCAAGTTTTGGTTGGTGGTGCCCAATATATGTGCCCGGCAGTGTATCTTGTGATCCTGTTTTTGCTCTTAAATGTTTTGAGTGTGACAAAAAGAAAGGTGGGAGCATTATCTAAGTAACAGTTTAGAAGCTTTGGTATATTCACTGTGGTGTTTGGTCGGTTTCCCAAGTACTGGGGGGGAGGGTGCTGACTGATTATCAAAGTGGTAGAAAGGAGAGAGTCACTTCTTTGGTGGTTCAGGCTTGATCCCTGGGAATTTGGTAAGAAGGGAGAGAGTGAATTTATTTAGGCCTCAATACCTTTTTAAACCCCCATATTGACAGATACTCAGGAGTGATTCCTTGTTTTGTATGGGCTTACTAACAAAGTACATGAGAAAAATTGGCATTCGGCTTGAAATTCGGTCCTGTTGAAATGTAAATTTTGTGGAAAAGGTGGTATTGTTAGTCTAGAAGACAGAAGGCTGAGTGCTTCAGGTGTTTTCCTGAAGTCCTGTGGATTTATGATTGGAACGGGGCTCATTAATAATCTGAAATAGTAAAGTTTCTATGTGGGAAGAAGGGTTTAATCCCAGAGAACTGGGACATTTGGGAAGAAGATTAGGAAAAGATAGTAAAAAACCTGCAATAAAAAGGTTTGTGTGGAAATTGAAACAAGGGACAGTATCTAATAAGAAATAGTAATAAATAAATAAATGGGAATGGGAAATCAAGGAAATGAGTAATATCCAAAACAAAGATGTTTTAAAGAAAGCCTCCTTGGCTGCATATTGGCACATTGGAAGGATATTGTTAGAACTGGGGGCACAGAAAGCAAGAGGACTTTCACTAAGTATTGCAATCAATAGTGGCCACTATATAAGCTAAATTGCCACTTTATGGATCAATCGGCCATAACAATATCTTGCAATCAATGTTGTTTTTGAGGAGAGAAGGGAAATGGGATGAAATGTTGTATACTGATACGTTCTTTCAGCATCTTGGAGGGAAAAGGCATGGAATTAAGTTGGCCCCTGACTGAGCCTTCGGTGCTGGCATTAGAGAAGTACAGGCTGGAGAAAGATAAATAAGTGTTAAAAGGGGTGTTGAAGGTGTTAAAGGTGTGGCGTGTAGGATTTGATAAAGCTGTTTGAAGTTGAATGAGCAGGGAAAGAGGATGTAGGAATGTTAATAGTTCTGCCTCAACCCGAGGCTGAGATCTCAAAATCACGGGTGTGAGCCCTCTGGGGCAGAGGGACCATGATGGGTCCGAAAGAGTTGTCATGGAAACAGAAAAGCAGCTAACTCTTAAAACAACCTGAGTTCACGTGTGAGCTCAAATTGCCAATGGGACCACTCAGGGAACTTTCAACGATTGCATTCAACTGACCGACCCCCCCAGCTGAGACCCTAATCACCCCGGAAATTATGAACAGCTATA
>NW_023309884.1:0-1778 GCF_011077185.1 Oxyura jamaicensis
GGGGGGGTGTAGGGAGAGGTGGTGAGGTGTTACGGGTAAGGTATTAGGGGAGGATGGGGGGGCCTGGGGGGGTGTTATGGGGCAGGGAGAGCTGGTGAGGTGTTATAGGGGAGGATGGGGAGGGTCTGGGGGGGTATGGAGAGCTGGTGAGGTGTTAAGGGTAAGATATTAGGGGAGGATGGGGGGATCTGGGGGGGTGTTGGGGGGGTAGGGAGAGCTGGTGAGGTGTTAGACGGGAGAATGGGAGGGTCTGGGGGGTGTTGGGGGGGTAGGGAGAGATGGTAAGGTGTTATAGGGGAGGATGGGGGGGGGGTCCTGGGGGTGGTGTTACGGGGTGGAGTGGCTGGAGGGGGGCTATGGGGCAGGAGAGGGTTGCAAGAATGCCATCTCCTTCCTCCAGGGTGCCCTAAAGATGGATTGGGGGGGTTCTGGGGAGGGGACGGGGGGGGCAACAGCAGGCTGTGAAGCCCGCGGGGGGAGCACGAGAGCTGCTCTAGGGGCTGGGGGCCCCGGTGGAGGCACCTCCATGCACCCCCCCCCCCCCCCCCCCGAAGGGCTCTTCGGGCTGGTGAACAACGCGGGGGTGGCCAACCCCATCGGCCCCACGGAGTGGATGCGGATCGAGGACTACCGGCAGGTGATGGCCGTCAACGCCTTCGGGGCCATCGAGGTGACGCTGGCGCTGCTGCCGCTGCTGAAGCGGGCGCGGGGCCGCGTGGTGAACACCTCCAGCGTGCTCGGCCGCCTCTCCGCCAACGGCGGCGGCTACTGCCTCTCCAAGTACTGCATCGAGGCCTTCTCCGACAGCCTGCGGTGGGTCCCCGTGTGTCCCGTGTCCCCCCCCCGGGGTCCCCAGTCCCGTCCCCGTCCCCTGACGGCCGCGCTGCCCGCAGGCGCGACATGCGGCACTTCGGGGTGAAGGTGAGCATCGTGGAGCCCGGCTTCTTCAGGACGGCCGTCACCGACCTGGGGGGCATCGAGGCGGCCCTGCGGCGGCTCTGGGAGCGCCTGGCCCCCGAGACGCGGCTCAGCTACGGCGAGGATTTCTTCCACAAGTGTGAGCGGCGGGGGGGGGACAGGCAGGGGGGACACCTCCATGCACCGGGGCGCACGGGACCCCCCGGGGAAGGGGGCACCAGGGCACACGGGGGACCCCGGGGAGGGGGCACCTGGGTGCATGGGACCCCCCCCCTGGGGAGGGGGCACCGGGGCACACGGGGGACCCCAGGCAGGGGGCACCTGGGCACACGGGGACCCCCTGGGCAGGTGGCACTGGGGCACACGGGGGATCCCCCAGGGCGGGGGGCACCGGAGGGCGCAGGGGACCCCCTGGGTGGCGTGCACCTGGGCACACGGGAACCCCCCCGGGCAGGGGACACTGGGGCGCATGGGGGACCCCAGGCAGGGGGCACCTGGGCACACAGGGACCCCCTGGGCAGGTGGCACCGGGGCACATGGGGGACCCCGGGGAGGGGGCACCTGGGCACACAGGACCCCGCCCCGGGCAGGGGGCACCGGGGCACACGGGACCCCCTGGGCAGGTGGCACCGGGGCACACGGGGGACCCCGGGGAGGGGGCACCTGGGCACATGGGACCCCCCTGGGGAGGGGGCACCGGGGCGCACGGGACCCCCTGGGCAGGTGGCACTGGGGCGCACGGGGGACCCCGGGTAGGGGGCACCTGGGTGCACAGGACCCCGCCCCGGGCAGGGGGCACTGGAGGGCGCGGGGGACCCCCTGGGCAGGTGTCACCGGGGCACACACCTGGTTCTGACCCT
>NW_023309885.1:0-1106 GCF_011077185.1 Oxyura jamaicensis
GTCAAGGTAGACCACATCCACAGCCTTTCCCTCGTCCACCCAGCGCGACACTTTGTCATAGAAGGAGATCAGGTTCGTCAAGCAGGACCTGCCTTCCATAAACCCATGCTGACTGGGCCTGATCGCCTGCTTGCCCTTCAAGTGCCGCATGATGACTCCCAAGAGGATCTGCTCCATGAGCTTCCCTGGTACTGAGGTCAAACTGACAGGCCTGTAGTTCCCCGGGTCAGCCCTCCGGCCCTTCTTGTAGATGGGCATCACATTCGCTAGCCGCCAGTCAGCTGGGACCTCCCCCGATAGCCAGGACTGCTGATAAATGATGGATAGTGGCTTGGCCAGCTCCTCTGCCAGTTCTCTCAGTACCCTTGGGTGGATCCCATCCGGCCCCATCGACTTGTGCACATCCAAGTGCCGTAGCAGGTCACCAACCAGTTCTTCGTGGATGGTGAGGGCCACATCCTGCTCCCCATCCCCTTCCACCAGCTCAGGGTACTGGGAATCCAGAGAACAACCGGTATTGCCGCTAAAGACTGAGGCAAAGAAGGCATTGAGCACCTCCGCCTTTTCCTCATCTCTTGTAACTAAGTTTCCCCCTGCATCCAATAAAGGATGGAGATTCTCCTTTGTCCTCCTTTTTGTGCTGATGTATTTATAAAAGCGTTTTTTGTTATCTTTAACGGCAGTAGCCAGATTGAGCTCCAGATGAGCTTTGGCCTTCCTAATTTTGTCCCTGCACAGCCTCGCTACATCCTTATAGTCCTCCCTAGTGGCCTGCCCACTTTTCCAAAGATTATAAACCCTCTTTTTTCTCCTAAGCTCAAGCCACAGTTCTCTGTTCAGCCAGGCTGGTCTTCTTCCCCGCTGGCTCATCTTTGGGCACATGGGAACAGACCGCTCCTGCACCATTAGGATTTGCCTCTTGAAGAGCGCCCAGCCTTCCTGGACCCCTCTGCCCTTCAGAACCGCCTCCCAAGGGACTCTACCAACCAGTGTCCTGAGCAGCCCAAAGTCAGCTCTCCGAAAGTCCAGTACAGTGGTTTTACTGGTTCCCTTCCTGGCCTCGCCAAGAATAGTGAACTCCACCATTTCGTGGTCACTCTGCCCAA
>NW_023309886.1:0-8401 GCF_011077185.1 Oxyura jamaicensis
TAGCTTGGGCCAAGAAACTCACCCCAAGTAGGACTAGAAGAGGTCCAGTAAGGGCCATAGTGCTCGGCGGTCACAGCCTGAAGGGGTTGCAGCCCTTGGCAGACCTTCCCAGCCGCAGCACCAGTTCCCTATCCGGTCTTGCCCTCTTCCCTAATCTTAAAGGGGTGTACACTGCAGATGTACCTTCTCGGTACCTTCAGGGGATAACGCTTAACTGATCCCTGTTATTGATAAATCTCTTCCCTTAGTAGATATCTATTCAAGAGGTTCTTTGTTTACTAATTTTACAGGAGTAATTACAATAAAATTCCCACAGCAACTTAGCTTATACTCTTTGATGAAGGCTTCTTCAAGTCCATCTGATAGTTAGTTTAGTTTCTCCTGGTTCCGATATTACTTTCCACTATTCCCCTGGACCTTTTACTCATGACATGTGTCCATCCTTCTTCAGCAGTTCTCACAGCTGTTTCCTTTTTAATAGATAACAGCTAATAGGTAACAGTTAATAAATATCAGCTGTTTTCTTGCTAATGAAACAAGAAAAGGTCCTTCTCAGAGGGGAGATAAGCTTTCTTCTTTCCATGTTTTTATTAGAATCCTATCTCCTGGTTTTAACTGGTGAATTGCAAATCCTAAAGGTGGTGTCTGAGCCATCATCCCAGTTGCTCTTAGCTCTTTTAATCTTCTACCAATGGTAATTATATATTTCTGGATACTATGATCCTCAACTACATTGTTTCCTAAGGGCATCCCTTGAGAATAAGGCATGCCATATAACATTGCATATGGTGATAATCCAGTCTCAGTGTGTGGTTTAGTTCTAATGTTTAAAAGTGCCAATGGTAAGCATTTCGTCCAGGGCATTTGTGTCTCGATCAGTAACTTAGCCAATTGTTGTTTTATTGTTTGATTCATTCTCTCTACTTTCCCCGAGCTTTGTGGGTGCCATGGAGTGTGGTATTCCCACTGAAAGCCTAATGATTGACATAATAATTTTATAATTTTAGAAATAAAGTGTGTTCCCTGATCAGAATCAATGTACTGGATTATCCCATATCTAGGTATTAAGTGTTCTAATAACATTTTTACCACTGTTCTGGAGAACAAGCAACCCGAGACAGCAAGGCATTTCCTGAATCACCCCTCTTTGTTCCCTCCTCCAAACTCTTTACATTCCTGATGTTATCACCAGCCATGGGGCTTGTCGACCCCCATGGCCACACTCCCACATCTCCCCCTTCTTTAACACAAAAAAGCACGATTAACACAAATTAAGAAAGCACGATTAACACAAACTAAAACACAGAGAAGAACTACCAGGCATACTAATTCTATCTTTAACAAACTTTGTAACCACATCCCTGGGAGAGGCAGGTACTGAGTGCTGCCCAGCCAGGGGGGGTTGAAACAAGCAAGCAATTAGTAAATATAAAAGGATGATTAGCTAGCTAGGCAGTAGGATGAATCATTATCTAGGTATTAAGAATAGAATAGATTAGGTACTCAATATTATCTGTTAGTCAAGGAAGAAGTAGTCTGAGTCTGTAAGATATACTATCAGGAGCCAAGAGGTGAAGAATAGGTGAAAACTAAGTAACAAAAACTTGCCAGACATCCCATCTTGGGCAGGAAACAGATGGACAAAAAGGACACAAATTAGCTCAGACCGATAAGGACATTGCAAACTTGCAAAATCACTACATTCTAGATAAAGGGTGAGAAGTATACTATGAGGAAGACATACGGCCTTCCTCCCAAAGACCACTGTCCACGTCCTTAAGACCCCTGCCCACAATTCTTGGAAGAATCTGCTCAAGCGCAAAGGACTGATAAGCTAATTAGCATAAGAAGCGTGAGTAGGCGGGTTTAGGTAATGAATATGTATAGGCGTTAATTGAATATTCGTAGTTCTGCTGTATAAATAGGAGATCGTTTGTCACTTTGGGTATGCACATTAGGTGGAAGGATCCCCCGTGCATCCAGTGCTGTCAATAAAGAATATTTCGTCACTAAGAAGAAATTTGGACTTCGTTCTTTAAATCAATCTGGCACCCCAGATGGGGCACCCTCTCTGCCCGGCTGCAGGACCCGCTGGGAATAGGACTCCCTAGGGTACCCCCGGGATTTCCCGGAGGGACTCCTTGACTCAACGGATCATTGCAGAGGCAGACAAGGACCCCATCGCTGTAAGTGACAATATTCTTTATTTTGGTTTGTTTGTTTGGTAGACCGGTCATTTGGTGCTGCCTATAAGTCAGAATGTAACCTTCTTCAGGGTAGTGTTGGTGTATACTTTTGTGGCTAGCACCTTAAGTATACGTTGGATCTGTTTTGGTGGCATTTAATTGCTGTTGGGAACCTTGGCAAAAGGTTTGCCTTTAAGGTTCATTTGGTACTGTGTTACTTATTTCGGTTTTCTGACCTACTGAATGTGGAATTTGATTGTTGTTATTGCGATTATAGCTATATTTTTGGTAATAATAATAGTTTCTTGGTGTTGCTGTAAAAAGATACCGACGTGCTGCATTTTGTAAGTGTTAAAGGGAAATCTGAAAGTGTGAATTGGAAAAATGGGAGGAAAACAAAGTGGTGGAATTCTAAAGAAAACTCCTTTAGGATGTGTTTTAATTCATTGGAAGGATATTGGTGGGTCCGCTGGAGGAACTGTGAATAAGAAAACATTGATAAAATATTGTAACCAATGGTGGTCACTATATAAGTTGGAGTATGGGGAAAAATGGCCTTCTAATGGTACTCTGAACTATAGTACCTTGTTACAGTTAATGTTGTTTTTAAGGAGAGAAGGGAAATGGGATGAAATGTTGTATACTGATATGTTGTTTCAGCATCTTGGAGGGAAAAGGTATAGAATTAAGTTGGCCCCTGACTGAGTCTTTGGTACTGGCATTAGAAAAGTACAGGCTGGAGAAAGATAAAGGAAGTGTTAAAAAGGTTGTTGAAGGTGTTAAAGGTGTGGCATGTAGTATTTGATAAAGCTGTCTGAAGCTGAATGAGCAGGGAAAGAGGATGCAGGAATGTTAGTTCTGCCTCAACCCGAGGCTGAGATCTTAAAATATTAGAGGGTGAGAGCCCTCTGGGGCAGAGGGACCATGATTGGTCCGAAAGAGTTTTCATGGAAACAGAAAAGCAGTTAACTCTTAAAACAACCTGAGTTCATGTGTGAGTTCCCTGAGCAGTCCCATTAGCAATCGGAACTTTCAACGATTGTATTCCCCTGACTGACCCCCCCGCATCTGAGACCCTAATCACCCCGGAAATTATGAACTGCTATACCGAAATCTGGTTAAATTGGGAATTGAGAATTTGTTCCAACATGGTCCAAAAGAAACCCCTATGGAATTTTTGGACCAACTTTTGAAATGCAATGAAGAAAAAAAAAAAAGTGGACGTGGCTTCAGAAAACAGAGGCAATTGGCTAGCCTCTTTCTAGGGCAATTGGTCTCCTGATATCAGAAAGAAATTGTCTTAGGCTGCAGGATAAACTTACAACAGTCAGGAATAATGGGGACCTGGGGCACCTACTCTAGCAGGTCCACTGGTTGAAATAAAGCTAAGGAATGAAGAGAGAGGCTTGAATTTTTGTTGGTTAAAGGAGCTTCTTTCTCTGTGTTAATTAGTCTGTAAATGTAATAGGAGCAACTGGCCAACAGGAAAAGGCGTTTCTCTTGCAATGCTTGAAATATAAACTGGGGAAACAAATAGGGATACATAGGTTTTTATATCTACCTGGATCTCCAAAATCTCTATTAGGTTGATATTTGTTAGAACAATTAGAAGCAGAAATTATCTTTGAAAAAGGGAAAATGGAATTAAAGATAGGAGAAGAACAACTAATAAATGTGTTGAGCTTGGCACTAATACAAACTGACCCTAAAAGTGAAATACCCTCAGAGATCACAGATCAAGTGTATCTAGGAGTTTGGGCCACCGAAGTCCCTGGAAGAGCTAAAAATGTGACCCCAATAATTATTAAATTAAAGCCAGGAGAGAAACCTGTTAAGGTTAAGCAATATCCTTTGAGGATAGAAGATAGGAAAGGAATTGAAGAGATAATTGATAAATTTCTACAGTATGGATTATTAGTTGAATGTGAATCCGAATACAATACACCCATATTGCCAATCAAAAAGGCAGATGGAAAAAGCTATAGGCTAGTTCGGGATTTGAGGGCCATAAATAAAATCACCGAGGATATACATCCAGTAGTGGCAAACCCTTATACTTTGCTGACTAAATTAAAGAATAGTCAAGTTTGGTTTACCGTACTGGATTTAAAAGATGCCTTCTTCTGACTAGCCTTAGCCACAGAAAGCCAAAAACTACTTGGGAAAACCCCGACTCAGGTAGAAAGACGCAGCTTATGTGGACAATATTACCTCAAGGATTCAAGAATAGCCCCACCATTTTTGGAAACCAATTAGCAAAAGAACTTGAGACTTGGAAACCTACGGACACTGAAGGGACTTTGTTACAATACGTGGATGATCTATTGATAGCCATTGAGACTAAAGAAGGTTGTGTTCAACGGACTGGCAGTCTCCTTAATTTTCTGGGTTTAAATGGATATCGAGTCTCCCAACAGAAAGCCCAGCTGGTTCAGCAACGTGTGACCTATCTGGGATTCGAAATTTCGGGAGGACAACGAGAGCTGGGAACTCAGCGCAAGGAAGCCATTTGTCGAACTCCGGAACCACAAATGATAAAAGAACTGCGAACCTCTCTGGGAATGACAGGTTGGTGTTGCCTTTGGATTTATAATTATGGACTGATGGTGAAGCCTCTATATGACTTGATAAAAGGTAACCAGTCAAAATTGGTTTGGACTGGAGAAGCGCGAACAGCTTTTAAGAGACTTAAACTTGAATTGATGCGTGCTCCGGCCTTGGGAGTGCTGGACCTGTCAAAACCTTTTTGGTTATTTTCACATGAGAGACAAAGGATGGCTTTGGGAATATTAGCGCAAAAGCTGGGTCCCTATAAGCGAGTAGTAGCTTACTTCTCTAAACAACTGGATGAAGTAAGTAAAGAATGGCCCAGATGTCTTCGGGCGGTGGCAGCAGTCGTTATCAGTATACAGGAGGCTTGGAAGCTTATAATGGGACAGAAAATGACAGTGCTAGTTTCCCATACAGTCTCAACAGTTTTGGAACAAAAGGGAGGTCATTGGCTCTCGCCGCAGAGATTTTTAAAATACCAAGCAATACCAGTAGAACAAGATGATGTGGAAATTGTGGTCACTAACATTGTGAATCCAGCCTCTTTCCTTAGTGGAACTCAGGATGAGCTAATAATACATGACTGTATAGAAACAATGGAGACCGTGTATTCCAGTCGACCTGATCTTAAGGAAGAACCTTTAGAAGATGCTGACGAGTCTTGGTATACTGATGGAAGCAGCTTTGTGAAACAAGGACAACGTAAGGCAGGGTATGCCGTTACAACCACTCAACAGGTAATCGAGTCTAAACCATTACCTCCTGGGACGTCCGCCCAGAAAGCAGAGATAATTGCTCTTATGTGAGCACTGGAACTAGCAGCAGGAAGGAAAATAAATATTTGGACCGATTCTAAATATGCATTCGGCGTGGTGCATGTTCATGGAGCGATTTGGAAAGAACGTGGATTGCTGACCGCTCAGGGAAAACAGATAAAACATGCTGAAGAAATTTTAAAATTGTTAGAGGTGGTAAAACAACCAGAAAAGGTAGCTATCATGCATTGTCAAGGACACCAAAAGGGGAATGCCGATTTTGAAATTGGAAATCGATTGGCAGATCAAGAGGCTAAGCAGGTAGCTGGATTAACTGATGTGAAGGCATCATCTTTGGTACCAGACGGTAAAGTTCAAACTATATACATAAACCAAAAGCCAAATTATACAAAAGAAGACGTAAAATTAATTGAAGATTTGAAAGGTAAAATGAAACCAGATGGATGGGTATATTTAAGAGATAACTGAGTAGTAATACCCTCAAATTTGTTATGGCTCACAGTTCTTACATAACACAATAAAACACATTGATGGTCTGACACATTGCATAAGAGCCTGAGTCAGACATTAGTGGGACAAAATTTATATACAACGATAAAACAAGTAACTCAGCAATGTAGCATTTGTTTACTGTTTTTTGTTTGAGCTGGAGTCCAAACCACAGAGGAGGGTGCTGTGATCATGTTAAGGCAGATGATGAGATGGCCGGACAGACTCATGGTGCTGACACCCATCTAGGACCGGCTTCTGTTAAAACACAAGCACAACCTTGGCCCCCAAGTTATTAGAGTGTAGGGCCCTTCCCAGTAATTGGTGCTGTAATTATTTATTTATTTATTTATTTTACCATGACTTGTGCTCTTTCTTTAACTGAGTTTCTCCCAGAATTGTCTCCTAGATCTGTCTGTCACCTTTTCTCCTGCACAGACAGATGCAAGGACCTTCCTCTGTCCATCGATTTATAAAATTTAAGAACATAGCATACTTTATCTATCTTTTCCTTGGGTTCACACCCCTACTCTCCCTTCTTTGTTTTAAAAGCTGTCCTGGTTTAGTTAGGATAGAGTTAATTTTCCTCCCAGTAGCTGGTAGAGTGCTATGTTCTGGATTTAGAATGAGACTAATGTTGATAACACACTGATGTTTTAATTGCTGCAGAGCAGTGCTTACACTAAGCCAAGGACTTTTCAGCTCCTCGCTCTGTCCTGCCAGCGGGCAGGCTGGGGGTGCAGCAGGAGCTGGGTGCAGCAAGAGCTGGGAGGGAACAGACCCAGGAAAGCAGACCCAAAGTGGCCAAAGGGGTATTCCATACCATCTGATGTCATGCTAAGCAATGCATAGGGGTGGCTAGCTAGGGTGGGGGGGCCGGCCGCCTGGGCATCGGTCAGTGGGTGGCAAGCAACTGCACCATGCATCACCCGCTCCGTACACATCATTATTATTATTTTCTGTCTCTATCACAACCCACAGGCTTCAGTTTTTCTCGTTTCTCTCCCCTATCCCATAGAGGGGGGGAGGATGAGCGAACGGCTTTGTGGTGTTTGGCTGCCAGCCGGGTTAAACCACAACAGAAGCATACATAAATTGATACAAAGGAACACTTAAATAATACAACTGCACACAAAAATATACATTTTTAGAGAAATTCACATCAGTAATTGTATAAAGCTCTCTTCTGTACTAAGGGGTCCTGAAAATTCAGGACTAAAACATTAGCTTTGTAATGTAATGTAAAAGGGTTATCAAGACAGTCCTCAAAGGCCACTGTATAGCACACTGACATATTCAAGGCTATCAGCTTATATTTCAGTCTGGGTATTCAAGTTTTGAGGTCCTTTTATGATTATGCAAACATCAGAAATATAGTGGTATAATAAATGGTACTTATGAAAGCAGTTTTAGAGCCAATATTAAATTTGCAGGCTCAAAACACCCACTTAATATTTAAACAAGTATTTGATACTTCTGTTTGTTCAAAAATAGAAAGAGTAAATGCACTTACAGAAAAATAACTTTTACTTTTCAACAAGCGTGCTCATGTGATTTTTATATTAGTACAAACTTAGATACAAACAAACAAATCCACCATATGACTTTTTAAAATGAATGATACCAATTCACCTTTCCCCTACTTGAGTGCATTTACATTAAGCCTTTGAATCATCTGACCCACAATTTTACAACATTAAAATGAATGGGTCCACAAGGATGCTGGTATGTCTCACTGAGACTTAGCATGAATAGAATTAAAGCTCACCACCTTAAGGAAACAGAAAGTCACATGCTCATGCCTTAACTATATTCCTTTTTGTCTCCAAACCAGAACATAAAGTTTAATAGTAACAGTATTTCATGGCAAGAGATAAGTACTTTTTAATTAATTATATTTCATTAATTAATATTATTAATTTAATGGCAACGTATTTGGAGAAACTTCCAGTTTTTGTTGTGCAACACTGCTTTCTGGTGGTGATTCAGGCATGGGGAGTTCATTCAGTTCAACGTGCTGTAAATATAGCCCCACTTTTCCCCTTTAATAGTTCCAGAGCCCGACAGAGAGCATACAGCTCACAAGCCTGAGCTGACTGTGATGGACTCAAAGGTCCTGATTCCACAGGTTCTAGGTCCTTATTAATTATTGCATATCCTGATTTTACCATTCTATCATATAGCACTGAACCATTTTTAATTTGCTCCCTTTTCTCTGGTCCCGGGTCTTCAATTTTGTCTGACCCATGTAGGAATTTTACTGTGGCAATTCCTACAGCCCTTGGTTACCTAGTAAGAGTGTCTTGCAGGGGGTTTAGGACCTATCACCCACCCACAAATCCTATAGGAATCGCTTCGGTCCTTCACCAGCCAAGTCCCTCGCGGGAGATTGGAACCGCG
>NW_023309887.1:0-352 GCF_011077185.1 Oxyura jamaicensis
GGCAGCTATACACCACACAGCCATTCGCTCACCCTCCCCCCTCCCTCTCTGGGATGGGGGAGAGAAACGAGAAAAAAACTGAAAATCTATGTGTTGAGATAGAGACAGTTTATTAGGACAGGAAAATAAAATAATAATAATATGTACAAAACAAGTGATGCACAATACAATTGCTCACCACCCGCTGACCGATGCCCAGACTATCCCAAGCAGCCGGCCCCCCCACCCCGGCTAGCCACCCCTATTTTTTGTTCAGCATGGCATCAGATGGTATGGAATACCCCTTTGGCCAGTTTGGGTCAGCTGTCCTGGGTCTGTCCCCTCCCAGCTCTTGCTGCACCCCCAGCCTGCC
>NW_023309887.1:362-6741 GCF_011077185.1 Oxyura jamaicensis
GTCTCAGTCACACTCTTACACACACAGGCAACCGAATCCCACCCAACTGAACGGTATACACTTCAAATACTCACGACTCCGTCGTCTTCGTCCGGATCTTCACGCGCAGAATTACGGGCAAAATACAATGCTGCAGCCGGCAAGGGATCTCATAAAAAAAAAAAAAAATCTTTTCTTGCCTTTATTCAGGTTCAGGATGGTGTTAGTCCCGACCTGACCCGAACAGGAGCCACCAAATGGTGGGGCGCCCCTCCTAGATCAAGTCAGAATTCAGGAACCAAGACCATCCTGGACGAGCCCCCAATTGTGATAAATGATTAAGTCCCAAATAGGATTTTTGTGATTTATTAAGCGAATAGAGGCAAGCAAACAGCGCTGGGTGCGTCCTGGTAGAGCAGAGACTCCCGGTCTCTTTATTCGCTTAATAAATCACAAAAATCCCATTTTAATCATTTATCACAGTTACCCATCTAGTTGACAAAGGGAAGCCAGTAGATGTGATTTTTTTTGATTTCAGCAAAGCTTTCGATACCGCTTCTCACAGTATCTGTGCAAGTCAGTGCAGGCAGCAGGAACAACCACAGACTCGTGGTTAAAATGCAGTGTAGATTTAAACTTATTACCTTGCCAACTGGGGGGATCCCCGAAGCAGCACCGCACCCCAGCAGAGGTACACGAGCACAGGCACACAAGCAGGGATGCAGGAACCGCTAAACAGGGTCCATGCTAGGAGATCACTGGACTACTGGTTTTGCCTGTTTTTATCAAAGATTCACACAGGCAGTTTTTACCACCATGCTTCTTTGATCTTCTCTGTACTAAGGCAAGGAGCTCAAGTGCGTCTGATAGAGCGCCTCTGAGTCCACCAAACACTTTTATCTATGCATAGATGTGCTACTTGCCAAACACAGAGTACAAACAGCAGCCGGCATAATGTATATGTTTTTCTATATTGCTGCTCCCCATACTTTATGCATTCCCAGCTGCAAGGTCACTTGAGCGTATTTACAATCCTCCTTGACAGTCTTCCATTTTTAACCCATTCCTCTAAAGTTTAGTCATGATCATGAGATCCCTCCTCTATTAGGGAAAAATGAGAGGTTACCATTAAAATTTGCAGTAGCTTATATACAATTTATGACTAAACATTGTGGAATAATGCCTGGCTTGTTGGTGTTGAAATACCAAGCAATCGTAAATCAGCAGAGAACTGCTGAGACTGGGCTTGAGCAGTAATATGAGTTGATTAACATGCTTATCTTGATCATCCGGCCAAAGTACAGGACTGAAGTTTGCAGTTGAACAATCAGCATGTATGAGGCCCAGCAACTACAGCAATTAAGCGATGTCTGGGGTGAGGCGGAAGCCTCACAGCCCAATGTTGTTTCAAGTGAAGCCAGGAAAGCAACCTGTCTCTGTACCAAACATTGGCCTCACTCTCTTCCCCTCTTTCAACAAGCATTGTTGAGAGTCAATCAGCACATGATAAATGACTTAGTCCCACCTCGCCAAAAGTATAAATCTGGTATTCAGAAACTTTTATTTTGGAGGATGAGAACTACAATTATCGGATGGGTCAATGGACCTGGACCTTTCTCTTTCCCAAGCAGGGACTTTGGTAATACTCTTGCCTCCAGCTGTGTTGGATTTACCTGGGAAAATACTGATAACTAAAGTGCTCAACTATTAACACAAGCTCAATTATTGCAGTAAGTGAATTTATCAACAGCAATTCCAAATCTATCTGTTGCCTTAATAAATTATTTATCTGTTCAGCTTTGCATAACTGTCTCAGTGAAAGTCCTTGGCAAGACTCTGAAACAGGCAAATGTTGACTCTGAAAAGTGGCTATACACATAATCCTTTAGACATAAACCACTGACCAAGTCTGGGAGTAGGATTGGATCCAGCGTCACCTAGGCTCCTCTCTGAAAAAGAGCTTAGAAAGCAAGGGGATGGTTTCTCAACTTCATGACTCAATGGAAGGGCCTCCCTCAGCCACTTACCCTTAACGCGACAACCGCTATGCAAACCTGTCCAACCAGTCCTAACTCCGGCAAAGATTTTCCCTCATTTCCATGCAAAGCGGGGCTTCTGGAGTGGGATAGGTGCAGGCCTTAGGTTGGCACCAGTCCTTTATTTATGTCTCCCTGAGACATTGCTCTTCTCTGCAGTTTAAGCTTTCTCAGAACAGGATTTTTGGTGGTTTTGTCTGACAAAGAGTCAGAAGGACCTATGGTTCTCTTCCTGATAGAATAATAGAACAAAATTTGAAATGTTTTACTATGTTTAGTTAGATATAAGGAAGACTTGAAACTTTGTATGTCTGATGCTACCTTACTCACTAATTAATCAGCCTTTTCTGTAAGACTATACAGAACTGTATCCCAGGACGAGGGAGGGGGGCAAGGTAACCCGCGCCTGGAGGATGTGCCTGTAAAGAATATCTAAGGAACTCATGGTATGCACATGTCCTTGGACGTGTAAATGACTTAGCTTAGTATGCATGGCTAAATTGGAATCATAGAATCATAGAATCATAGAATATCCCGAGTTGGAAGGGACCCATAAGGATCATCAAATCCAATTCCTCGCACTGCACAGGTCTACTCAAAAGTTTAGACCATGTAAGTAAGTGCACAGTCCAATCGCTTCTTAAATTCAGACAGGCTTGGTGCAGTGACTGCTTCACTGGGGAGCCTGTTCCAGTGTGCGACCACCCTCTAGGTGAAGAACCTCCTCCTGATGTCCAGCCTAAACTTCCCCTGCCTCAGCTTAACACCGTTCCCACAGGTCCTATCACTGGTGATTATGGAGAACAGGTCACCTGCCTCTCCACTCCCCCTCGCGAGGAAGCTGTAGACTGTGATAAGGTCCCCCCCTCAGCCTCCTCTTCTCCAGGCTGAACAGGCACAGTGACCTCAGCCACTCCTCATATGTCTTCCACTCTAGAAAGAGCGGTCACTTCCGTCGACCGACTAGCAATGCCATGCTTGATGCACCCCAGGATATGGTTGGCCCTCCTGGCTGCCAGAGCACACTGCTGGCTCATATTCAACTTGCTGTTAACCACAACCCCCAGATCCCTCTCTGCGGGGCTGCTCTCCAGCATCTCGTCGCCCAGTCAGTACGTATAGCCAGGGTTGCCGCGTCCCAGGTGCAGGACCCGGCACTTGCTTTTGTTAAACTTCATGTGGTTGGTGATCGCCCAGCTCTCCAATCTGTCCAGATCTCTCTGCAAGGCCTTTCCACCCTCATCCGAGTCTACAACTCCTCCAAGTTTGGTGTCGTCGGCAAATTTGCTCAAAACACTTTCTAGTCCTACATCTAAATCATTTATAAAAACATTGAAGAGGACTGGCCCTAAAATGGAGCCTTGAGGGACCCCAATAGTGACCGTCCGCCAGCCTGATGTGGCCCCATTTACCACAACCCTTTTAGCCCTGCCCGTCAGCCAATTGCTCACCCATCGTATGATGTTTTTGTTAAGTTGTATGCTGGACATTTTGTTCAGTAGGATCCGATGGGAAACTGTGTCAAAAGCTTTGCTGAAGTCCAAAAAGATCACATCAGCTGGTTTCCCTTGGTCGACTAGATGGGTGATCTTATCAGAAAAGGAAATCAAATTTGTCAGGCAGGACCTACCCCTCATGAACCCATGTTGGCTGGGACCAATGACTGCATTGTCCCCCAGGTGCGCTTCAATAACTTCAAGAATCATCTTCTCCATAATTTTACCAGGCACTGACGTGAGACTGACAGGCCTATAATTGCTAGGGTCTTCTTTCTGACCCTTCTTGAAAATTGGCACAACATTTGCCAGCTTCCAGTCTACCGGGACCTCTCCAGATTCCCAAGATTGTTGAAAAATAATTGAGAGAGGTACTGCGATGATGTCAGCCATCTCTTTAAGCACCCTGGGATGAATCCCATCTGGACCCATGGACTTGTATGGATCCAGGTGGAGCAGCAAATCCCACACACGTTCAGGGTCGGTTGGGAGTTTGTTATTCCCACCATCAAGGTCCTCCAGCACAGGGCACCCAGGGTCCCGAAGCCCATCATCAGAGTTGAAGACAGAGGCGAAGAAGGCATTAAACGTCTCTGCTTTGCCTATGTCATTGTCTATGAGGAGACCTTCCCCATCGAGCAGCGGACCTATGTTTTCTCTGGTTCTCCTTTTTCTCTTCACATATCTAAAAAAACTTTTTTATTGTCTCCCACAGACATGGCCAGCTTCAACTCTAGTTGGGCTTTGGCCACACAAATTTTCTCCCTACAAACACGAACAGCATCCCTGTATTCCTTCCTTGTCGCCTGACCCTCCTTCCAGCAGCCGTACACTTTCTTTTTTCGCCTAAGCTCCAGTAGAAGATCCCTGGTCAGCCAGGCTGGCCTGCTGCCCTGCCTGCCTGACTTCTGATATTTTGGAATTGCCCAATCTTGTGCTTTTAGGAGGCAGTGCTTAAAGACTGACAAGCACTGATGGACACCAATGCCTTCAAAAGCAGTTTCCCAGGGGACCTTGCTGACTAGTTCCCTGAGCAGCCTGAAGTCTGCTTTCCCCATATCCAGGGCCGAAGTTTTGGTGGCAGTTTTCCTTCTGTCACCATAAATTCTAAACTCAACCATTTCATGGTCACTATGACCGAGACGGCCGCCAGTTGCCACGTCTCCCACAAGACTGTCTCTGTTCTCTAGCAACAGATCTAGGAGGGCACCTTTCCTAGTTGGCTCCCTTAGCACCTGCACCAGGAAGTTATCATCTAGGTTCTTTATGAACCTCTTGGACTTGCTTGTGTCAGCTGTGTGGTGATCCCAGTTGATGTCTGGCAAGTTGAAGTCCTCCATAAGGACAAGGGGAGTTGATCTCGTGGCATCTCTTAGTTCTGCAAAGAATAATTCATCAGCGTTGTTGTCCTGGTCGGGTGGTCTGTAATAGACTCCCACAACGACATCCCCTTTTTTTGTTCATCCCTTAATCCTTACTCAGAGGCTCTCAACTTTGCCAACGCCAAACTGAAGTTCGACACAGTCCAGCCCCTGCTTCACATACATAGCCACACTACCACTTCGCCTACCCTGCCTGTCCCTCCTGAGGAGCCTATAACCGTCTATTGTGACACACCAGCCACAGGACTCATCCCACCAGGTTTCACTTATGCTGTTGATGTCGTAGCTGTGGGACTGGGCCAAGACTTCTAGCTCAACCATTTTATTCCTTATACTGTGTGTGTTTGTGTAGAAGCACTTCAAATGAGCCTCCCTACATGCAGCATCTTGTGGAGCTGACTGAAGGTCCTCACTGGCACACAGTCCCTCTGATTCTAGCGCACCATCCCTTAGCTCGTCACCGGCATGCCTTGTATTATCCCCTTCCCCCTTCAACTCTAGTTTAAAGTCCTATCTATCAGCCCTGCCATCTCCTGAGCAAAAATCCTTACCCCTCTCTGAGAGAGTGTACTGGGTCTGGCTGGGATGTTAACTTTCCCTGCAGCAGCCCATACAGTGCTGTGCTCTGCACTTGTAGCTAGAACAGCAGTGGTATCACACCGGTGTTGTCTGCTGCTGAGAAGTGCTGGCACAGCATCAGGACTTTCTCTAACCCTCTGTTGTGGTTTAACCCGGCTGGCAGCTAAACACCACACAGCCGTTCGCTCACCCTCCCCCCTCCCTCTCTGGGATGGGGGAGAGAAACGGGAAAGTGAAGCCTGTGGGTTGAGATAAAGACAGTTCATTAAGATAGAAAATAATAATAATAGTGTGTACAAAACAAGTGATGCACAATGCAATTGCTCACCACCCGCTGACCGATGCCCAGCCCAACCCCGAGCAGCCGGCCCCCCCACCCTGGCTAGCCACCCCTATATATTGTTTAGCATGACGTCAGATGGTATGGAATACCCCTTTGGCCAGTTTGGGTCAGCTGTCCTGGGTCTGTCCCCTCCCAGCTCTTGCTGCACCCCCAGCCTGCCCGCTGGTAGGACAGAGTGAGAAGCTGAAAAGTCCTTGGCTTAGTATAAGCAGTGCTCTGCAGCAATTAAAACATCAGCATGTTATCAGCACTCTTCTCATCCTAATCCAAAACATAGCACCCTACCAGCTACTAGGAGGGAAAATAACTGTCCTAACTGAAACCAGGACATATATCCACCCCTTATTCCATACCATTTATGTCATGCTCAGGTTACACTTTTTCCAATACATTCTAGTTAATCACTATTTTCATCTATGGTAATGATGACACACAGTGTTAATAATAATTAACATAATACAACTCAACTCATGGGCTATTCTCACCCAGTATTAAATCCCCTTGGGGTACACACCGGACCTCCCCATTCTTTTGCATTACCCACCAAGTGCATCCAGGTCCCTG
>NW_023309888.1:0-3096 GCF_011077185.1 Oxyura jamaicensis
TTCAGGCCACGATAGTCCACGGTTAGTCTCCACTCACCATTAGACTTTCGCACTGGCCATATGGGACTATTAAAAGGTGAATGAGTCTTGCTGATCACTCCTTGGCTCTCCAGTTGACGAATTAGCTCATGGATGGGAATCAGGGAGTCTCGGTCGGTGCGATATTGCCGCCGGTGCACAGTTGTAGTAGCAATTGGCACTTGTTGTTCTTCGACCCTCAGCAACCCCACAACAAAAGGGTCCTCTGAGAGACCGGGCAAGGTAGACAATTGTTCAATGCCCTCTGTCTCTAAGGCAGCTATGCCAAAAGCCCAGCGGAACCCTTTTGGGTCCTTAAAATATCCTCTTCTAAGATAGTCTATGCCAAGGATGCATGGAGCATCCGGGCCAGTCACAATACGGTGTTTTTGCCACTCATTCCCAGTTAGACTCAGTTCAGCTTCCAATACAGTTAATTGCTGGGATCCCCCCGTCACTCCATAAATACTGATGGGCTCTGGCCCTGTATAGCTTGATGGCATTAGAGTACATTGTGCACCGGTGTCTACTAAAGCCTTATACTTCTGTGCGTCTGATGTGCCAGGCCATCGAATCCACACAGTCCAATAAACTCGATTGTCCCTTTCCTCCCCCTGGCTGGAGGCAGGGCCCCTCTAATCCTCGTCAGAATCTTCATTCCTGTGTTTAAAGGACTGCCTGCTGGAAGTTGGAGCAGCAAACTTTTCAGAGACCCCCTTTTTCCCAATTGTTTTCTTTTGCAACTCACGTACCCGTGCCTCTAGGGTCGCGGTGGATTTTCCATCCCATTTTCTCATGTCCTCTCCGTGGTCACGTAGGTAAAACCACAGGATGGCCCGAGGTGTGTATCCACCATATCGTCTTCCTTGCACGGATGAGCGCTTACCCCTAATAGCAGAGACATTGGTTTGTACAGGAGGGGAGGAAAATAATCTCTCTTCAAGGTGGTGGACCTTTTCAGAAAGTTTCTCCAAAGTATTCTCTTTTAGTTGGTGGACCCTGGTTCGTTCAGGTGGGGAAGAAAATAATCTCTCTTCAAGGTGGTGGACCTTTTCAGAAAGTTTCTCCACAGCCGAGACGCAGGCCTGTAGGGAAGAGGAGAGGCTTTCTTCGTACTGCCGGAGTTGTTTAGCCACATCACCCACTGTGGGTTCCTCATCCTCTTTCCAGGCCATTATTGCCGATGAGCTGGCATATGATGATGGTGCACTCCGTACAAACTTCCGCCACATGGGTCGTGTACACCTGACTTCATCTGGATCTGTGGGTTCATCTGGATCTGTGGGTCCATTGTCTGGGTCCTCATAAATAACCTCCCGTACGGCTAATTCCCTCAGGTACTGGATTCCCTTCTCCATCGTGGTCCACTTGCCTGGCAGACATACAAGTTCTTCCTTGTAGGGATACCTTTCCCTTACAGCATACAGGAGACGCCTCCAGAGGCTGTGAGATCGTGCTCCATCTCCAATTGCTTTGTCAATGCCTGCATCTCTAGCAAGGGATCCCAGCCGCCTGGCTTCCCCGCCCTCTAATTCCACACTATTGGCTACAGTGTCCCAGCACCGGAGCAGCCAGGTGACAAGCTGCTCACCTATGCAGCGACCAAAATCTTTTCGCACATCTCGTAGCTCACGCTGGTATAGGTTTCGAGTAACTACTGTTGATTTTTCAACATCCCCATCTTCATCCTCCTGCTCCTCTGATAGCCCGACCTCGTCTTCTCTACACCTAGACCTAGCAGAAGACTCTCTGCGTTCTAAACGACCTGAGTCTCTATACCATTTTTTCACCTTGTCTACAGGGGCAACTTGTACTGCTACAGCTCGTTTCTCTGACCCAACCACAGGGTCTGCCACAGGGGTTGGAACACCCCCTGCAGGGGCAACTTGCACTGCTACTGCTCGTTTCTGTGGCCCAGCCACAGGAGCTGGGGCGGCTGCAGGAGCTGGAGCTGGAACAGCTACAGGAGCAGGAGCTGGAGCGGCTGCAGGAGCTGGAGCTGGGGTGCCTGCAGGAGCAGGAGCTGGGGTGGCTGCAGGAGCGGCTGCAGGAGCTGGAGCGGCTGCAGGAGCGGGAGCTGGAGCGGCTGCAGGAGCGGGAGCTGGGGTGGCTGCAGGAGCGGCTGCAGGAGCGGGAGCTGGAGCTGGAGCGGCTGCAGGAGCAGGAGCTGGGGCGGCTGCAGGAGCAGGAGCTGGGGCGGCTGCAGGGTCTGTCACTCGGTTCATAGTAGCATCAATTGCAGCTCGATAGGCATAGGCCAGGCCCCAACATGCTACAGTGAGTTGTGTCACTTTGGAACTGCCAGAGTCATGACACTCTTTTTGCAAGCATTCTACCAGTTTTTTAGGATTTTGCAGTTGTTCAGGGGTGAATCTACAAAACATCGGAGGTGCCCACTGCTCTAGCCACCTGCCCATATCCTCCCACACTCCCTGCCACTCACAATTATCCCGCCTCAGGACAGATCTCTGCATGAGATTCCTAAGTAGTTGTTTAACCTTGAACAAAACCTGAAGCGCATTCAAGAGACATAACAACAAGAACATGCTGGTCTGAGTATCCCAAGGATATTCAACATCTTGGAGAGCTATCGTAACTAGCTCAGGGGATAAGAGGGTGCTGAAGGAGAAAGGGAGAGTGAACAAGTAAGGAAAAATATCTTTCCCTGTCCCCTTCACAGACTGGCTCCCTGATGAAAAAAGGCAGTAGGTGTAATTGTTAATAGTTTCCGAGATATAGTTTCCAAAGTACAGAGTCGACGACAGTGCTGAGTACAAATACCAAGTTAGAGTCATGGCCAGATACTTCATCATATCGTAAGCTATTGTTACACAGCACAGTACCATAACGATCTTAAACCAGGGCCCGGAAAGGATAAACAGCACGACAGGGATCACATACAGCAAGTAACGTGCTATAAAACTCAGTTTGGAATACAGACACAGCAGACTTGATATTAAAGCAATCAACATTCTGATTAGATCTGTCGTTATCTCAACCCTTCGAGCCCCACGTTGGGCGCCAAAAGAGCTGTTGTGGTTTAACCTGGCTGGCAGCTAAACACCACACAGCCGTTCG
>NW_023309889.1:0-3213 GCF_011077185.1 Oxyura jamaicensis
GGTGATCTTGGAGGTCTCTTCCAACCTAGACTATTCTGTGATTCTGTGAATTAAAACATTGGCATGTTATCAGCACTCTTCTCATCCTAATCCAAAACATAGCACCCTACCAGCTACTAGGAGGAAAAATAACTGTCCTAACTGAAACCAGGACACTCAGTAATTTGTCAGCTTTACCTATAAGAACATACAGACTTGTATCTGAGAACGGGGGAAGGGCGGGGGGGCAAGATGACCCAGGCCTGGAGGATATGTCAAAAAAGATTAGGTGAGGAACTTGTGGTATGCATATATCCTTGGATGTGTAATAGACTAATTTGATAAGAAAGAATGAGATGACTTAAACACGCACAAGAACTGGGTTCAACTACTGAACACGGTGAGGAAGACTATCGATGACCACCAGAAGACCCGGAAAGACCACTGAGAGAAATAAATGTGCATGCGTCAGAGATATTTACATACTTTAATGAGTTCTGGGAAATAGTGTGAACGTGTTGAGGCAGCCAAGGGAGCCTCCAGGACCCGGCAGCCCTCCTGAGGGCAGCTGACGAGGCGCAGGCAGAACCAGCAGCCCCCCTGCTGTACAAAGGTAGCCCCTAGGGAGTGTGAGCGATCAGGGCATGGCACGTCAGTCAGGGTGTGGCGTGGCAGTTTCCATGGCAGTTCACACGGGCAGGGTGAGCAGGGAGGGTGCTCTCACTGCTCTTTTCCAACAGTGATTGTAAACTGCTCATGAAGAGCCCAGCCATGGTATCCGCCCAGAAGAAAACCATGGCCTCTGCATCCCTTGCAGCCTCTCCAGACATAGCTACCAATGTGGCTACCCAGACAGAGGTCTCAGGGAAACATGCGGCCATCCAGGTCTTGGACTGCAGGGTGTACCTGAGTCTTCTGTCATTGTCTGACAGCAGCAGTAGTGGGTATGCCTGTGGGAGGTGTACCCAGGTTGAAGAATTGATCAGCCTGGTGGCAGAGCTTCAGGAGGAGGTGAGTAGGCTGAGGAGCATCAGGGAGTCAGAGAGGGAAATTGACTGGTGGAAGCATACTCTACCCTCTCTGAAACAGACTCATGAGCCAGCCACCACACAAGAAACAAAGGTTCCCCCATCCCACCAGGTAGTAGGAAGGGACCTAGGATATGGGGGGGAATGAAAGCAAGTTTCTGCTCAGGGTGGTAGGTGAGCCCCCTTCCTGCCTACCTCACCTTCCTGGGTACTCTTATGCAACAAGTATGAAGCTGTAGAACTTGACAGTCAAGTAAACGATGATGTAGATGAAAGCCCATCCCAGTTAGAAGGGGTTAGAAGGCAAGGCAACCTACCCCCTGCATCACTACATCTTCTATCAAGAAAGAAAGAAGGGTTATTGTCATATGGGACTCCCTTCTGAAAGGTCCGATTTGCTATCCGGACCCAACCCACGGGGAAGTCTGCTGCTTCCCTGGGGCTTGGGTAGGAGACATAGCTAGGCAAGTCACTCACCTGGTATGGCCCTCTGAGTACTACCCGTTACAGATTTTTCAAGCTGATAGTGATGAGTTAGCAAGGAGAAGTCCAAGAGCAATCAAAAGGGACTTTAGGGCTTTGGGGCAACTGGTTAAAAGATCAGGGACACGGGTAGTGTTTGCCTCTGTCCTTCCGGTGGCAGGGATCAATGTTGACAGGCAGACTCACCTCATCAATACGTGGTTCCGAGACTCGTGCCACCAGCAGAACTTTGGGTTGTTCAGGAGGGACAGGCAGGGCAGGTGAGGCAGGGGGGTGTTGCTGTATGTAAAGGAGGGGCTGGACTGTGTGGAGCTTGCAGTTGATGATGACAAAGTTGAGAGCCTCTGGGTAAGGATTAAGGGACAAACAAAGAAAGGGGATGTCATTGTGGGAGTCTATTACAGACCACCCAGCTAGGATGATGACACTGATGAATTATTCTTTGATGAACTAAGACATACCTCAAGATCAACTGCCCTTGTTTTTATGGGGGACTTCTGTGGGAAAGGAATTCACAGGTGGCTTTGCGCTGCTTCCCACGTCCTTGTATTAGAGATAATGAGGAAACAAGCTAGAGACAAGTGCATGGAGAAGCTAGACCAATTATAAGTTGTTATCGGCGCATGCTGTAGTTAGTTGCCTATATATACTCTGTGAGAACCTGCAATAAAGGAGGACGATTATACTCGCATCGAGGTTGCATCGTTACTCCGGTCCGTTTCCCTTTCCGACAACATCTGGTAGCAGAGGATGGTTACGCACCAGACAGTCCAGCGCAACTAAGTCTCCGAGACTGCGGTAAGCAGCTAGAGGAGGAGGGGATTGGGAAAATAAACGGCTGAGAGGGTGCTGCTTGGCAGACACGGGTCAGGGTCGCTCCCTACCTCTCAGAGGAAGCACAGCCATGGAAGTGGAGGCTGCTGCATTGTTGCTCGCTGGAATACTCTCTAAGAGAGGTATCGAGGCAACGGGAAAGAAACTGATTAAATTGATCAAGTTAGGACAACGATGGGGACATTTTAGAGAGACTGCCTTGCTGTTCCCTGTTACGGAATGGCGGGAGTTCGGGAATACCATGTGGGAAAGGACTATAACAGGGGATTCAAAAGATGAAAAGGAGGTGAAAACTGTCTGTGAGTTGTGACGAACGGTATTAGAGACACTAAAGGCTATGGAGGCGGAGAAGGAGGTTGCCTGCGCCGTGGCCCAGATGTCGACACTAGGAGCGGCAGCCCTTGCAGAACTGCGCATTGCGGGCGAGAACTCTGGGGATGCCCCTCTAAATCATGCGGAAGTCCCGCCGGACCCACCATCGGGCACGGAAAAGAATGAAGTTGGCGGGGCCAGGTCAAAACAGAGATCTGAGCCGCTTGCGGAAGTAACACCCCAGGACACCCAGGGGGGATGTCCTGCACCACCCACACGAGAGGGAGGAGAGGCGTGCCGACCTCCGCCCTCGGCTCCGCCGCTGCTGCTGCCCCCCCGCCACCACCCTCCACCACCGGGCCGCCCTAGAGCCTCCCTCTCCGCTTCGCTCCGCTGCGCCTGCCGAACCGAGCGGCTCTGCCGCTGTTGCTACCCCCCACCCCCGGGCCGCCCCACCCCCCTCAGCCCGACCAGTCTGTCTGCTGGCGCTGCCGACGGCAGCCCGGCCAAGGCTTCAAACCTCCTACCCCAGATCTGTCATAACTCCTTATGTTTTCTACCAAAAAAAAAAAAAAAA
>NW_023309889.1:3313-4904 GCF_011077185.1 Oxyura jamaicensis
CTACCCCAGATTTGTGATAACTCCTTATGGTTTCTACCAAAAAAAAAAAAAAAAAGACAAAAAAATAGAAAAATGAAAAAAAAAAAAGAGGAAAAAAAGAGGCAAAAAGAAAAGAAAAAGGAGAAAAAAGGGAAAAAAAAGAAGAAACAAAAAAGGGAAAAAAAAAGAAAAAAAGAAAAAAGGAAAAGAAGGAAAAAAGGAAACAAAAAAATAAAAAAGAGAAAAAAATAGAAAAAAAGAAAAAAAAAAGAAAAAAGAGGAAAAAATAAAAAGGAAAGAAAAATAATAGAAAAAAGGGATAAAAATGAAACAAAAAGAAAGAAAAAATAGAAAAAAATAAAAAAGAAAAAAGAAAAAAATAGAAATAAAAGGAAAGAAAAAAAGAGAGAAAAAAGGAAAAAAAAGAAAAAAAGAGAAAAAAAGAAAAAGAAGAAAAAAATAGAAAAAAAAGAAGAAAAAAAAGAAAATAAAAAAAAAAAAGAAAAAAGAGAAAACCAGGGGATACTGGTTACAAGATACCAAGAGGAGGAATGTTTGAGTATGTCAGTGGAGCCAGCTTCTTTGAAGAGCTCCTGGAATGGTTTGGGTTTGGCCTTGCCTGCTGCACCATCGAAAGCCTTGCATTTGCACTGTGTACGCTTTTTATCTTGGGCTCTAGGGCAAAGCAACACCACCAGTGGTACCTTGAGAAATTTGAAGACTACCCAAAGGATAGAAAAATTCTGATTCCATTTGTGTATTAACAGATGCTTTGAATACCATCAGGTTTTGGTGATGACGCTGTTTTTGAAATGGTTACTGTTTGGAACAACTAACACTTCACAAGTGTTAGCCAGTTAACATACTCTGTTCACTAGTGACAAAGCCTTGCGCTGCTATTAGCTACTGCTTTTCTTCTTAATGGAACCCCCAAATCTGATGGACATGGTGAACAGGAATGAAAGTGCTTTTGCAACAACACAGCACTGTTGTGAATACATAAGGCAAGATGACTCAATTTACATCGTGGAAACTACTGTACAGGATTTCTGATGTTTCATTTTCAGCCTATAGAGCATTTGGGTATTACCCATCTGATCTAGCCATGTCCTGAGGATTGTGCAGTGAGCCCAGTCACCCTTAGTGTATAATTTGGCTGGTGCATTTTGCCTCTTACTTGCCTGCGTACACAAATGGGGTTGATTTGTCTTGCCTTCCTAATTTTCTTCCCCTTGCCCCCATTTCTAGGAGAATTGATGCAGACCAAAGACATTGAATTAATATAGTTGCTGTTAGGTGAGAAATATTCTTCCTGCTCTCTGCACTCTTGCACAGATATGAACACTATATACTTCATATCTCAAATAATATACAACATTTGTCTTTCTGTTCAGCACTATTTTTAGTGATATATTTTTTATTAAGGGTGCATTAATAGTGATAGACTGTTCCCCAAGGATTTTTATAGAATTTTCTTACTATGCAGTTTTGAAAAAGTCTTTCTTTTCCTGTTGATAACGGTCTAGTCAATCTTTATATTCAAAGTTTGGAATCTTTTAGTGCTTTCTTACTGTTTCATTAACGTTAGTTCTCACATTGCTATATTTTTTTC
>NW_023309890.1:0-6534 GCF_011077185.1 Oxyura jamaicensis
GCCTGTCCCTGGCTAGTGCTAACGACCCATTTACAACATGTCTGGTGGGGATCCTGGCAGATAACAAAGACTGGACTGTCTACTTGTTGCAAGCACCCCTAGAGCCACAGGAATTAGATATCCTGGGAAGTGTAACAGCCACATCATGTGTAAGGTTCAACTACATGGGCAAAAACCAAACCAGGAAACAAATTGTCAATGTCACGCTCGCTCCTTATCGCAATGCATCTCTTTGGTGTAATTATACAAAACTATAATAGCATCATTCCTTGTGCCAGGAGCAGCTCTGCTCGGCTGTGGGCTCAGCTGTGGAACGGACGCCCCTAGGTGCACCCCGAGCATTTTCCTCGGAGGGGTCTCCACTCTCAGCCGCTCACCACGGGAGTAGACAAGAACCTCCTGAAGCCGCGGACAAATTGTTTTAAGTGGTATTTTCTTGTGGTATGAATGAAAAGTGAAAGAGGCCTCTTTGCGTGATTGTGTGATTGTGCTGTGCGAGTGAGAAGTAGCATCGCTGCGAAGCACCATCCCTAGTGCTTAGTGGCTTGTTGACTGATATTGCTTCTAGTAGGCATGCTACTTTACAATCGTAATTCTGCATGTGATTTTCACCCTGTTGTTTATTGTAATGTTTTCAGTGTATGATAGAAAAATATATAGAAAGCATTTGGTTGATTGAAAACAAAAAGGGGGAATTGTGGGAAAGGAATTTGCAGGTGGCTTTGTGCTGTTTCCCACATCCCTGAATTAGAGATAATGAGGAAACAAGCTAGAGACAGGTGCACGGAGAAGCCAGACCAATGATAAGTTGTTGTCGGTGCGTGCTGTGGTTAGTTGCCTATATATACTCTGTTAGAACTTGCAATAAAGGAGGATGATTATACTCGCATCGAGGTTGCATCATTACTCGGGACAGTCTCCCTTTCCGACAGACCTGCCCAGTCAAATCTGTTACATACTGTAGAAGGGGATAAAGTTCCTGTAGTGCATGTAAAAAACATGCTGGGTAAAACAGTCTGGGCTACTCCTGCCTCAGGAAAAGGCAAACCCATTCGTGGGATTGCTTTTGCTCAGGGACCTGGATGTACTTGGTGGGTAATGCAAAAGAATGGGGAGGTCCGGTGTGTACCTCAAGGGGATTTAATACTGGGTGAGAATAGCCCATGAGTTGAATTGTATTATGTTAATTATTATATAATACTGTGTGTCATCACTACCATAATTGCTATATACCATAGATGAAAATGGTGATTAACTAGAATGCATTGGAAAGAGTGTAACCTGAGCATGACATATGTGGTATGGAATAAGGGGTGGATATATGTCCTGGTTATTTTTCCTCCTAGTAGCTGGTAGGGTGCTATGTTTTGGATTAGGATGAGAAGAGTGCTGATAACATGCTGATCTTTTAATTGTTGCAGAGCAGTGCTTACACTAAGCCAAGAACTTTTCAGCTCCTCCCTCTGTCCTGCCACCGGGCAGGCTAGGGGTGCAGCAGGAGCTCAGAGGGGACAGACCCAGGACAGCTGACCCAAAGTGGACAAAGGGGTATTCCATACCATCTGACGTCATGCTGAACAATATATAGGGGTGGCTAGCTGGGGTGGATGGGGGGCGGCTGTTCGGGGATGGGCTGGGCATCAGTCAGCAATGGGCAATTGCATTGTGCATCACTTGTTTTGTACACACTATTATTATTATTATTATTATTTCCTATCTTAATAAACTGTCTTTATCTCAACTCACAGGCTTCACTTTGCCGTTTCTATCCCCCATCCCAGAGAGGGGGGAGGGTGAGCGAACGGCTGTGTGGTGTTTAGCTGCCGGCTGGGTTAAACCACAACAGGACAGTAAGGTGGGTTGCAAACTGGCTGAGTGGCGAAGCTCAGAGGGTGGTGATGCGTGCCGCAGAATCTGTCTGGAGACTTGTGACTAGCGGTGTTCTGCAGGGTTCAGTGCTGGGTCCGGTCTTGTTCAACATCTACATCGACGACCTTGATGAGGGAATAGTGTCCACCCTCAGCAAGTACGCCAGAGATACAAAGCTGGGCGAAGTGGCCGACATGCCAGAAGGCTGTGCTGCCATTCAGTGAGACCTGGACAGGCTGGAGAGCTGGGCAGGAAGGAACCAAATGAAGTTTAACAAGAGCAAGTGTAGAGTCCTGCACCTAGGAAGGAACAACTGCATGTATCAATACAGGCTGGGGAGGAACTCTGACCTGCTGGAGAGGAGCTCTGTGGAGAAGGACCTGGGGGTCCTGGTGGATGACAGGTTGACCATGAGCCAGCAGTGTGCCCTGGTGTCCAAGAAGGCCAGTGGGATCCTGGAGTGCATTAAAAGGACCGTGGCCAGCAGGTCAAGGGAGGTGGTCCTCCCCCTCTACTCTGCCCTGGTCAGGCCTCACCTGGAGTGCTGTGTCCAGTTCTGGGCTCCAGAGTACAAAAAAAGACAGGGATCTCCTGGAAAGAGTCCAGCGGAGGGCCACAAAGATGATACAGGGCCTGGAGCATCTTCCCTATGAAGGAAGGCTGAGAGACCTGGGTCTGTTCAGCCTTGAGAAAAGAAGACTGAGAGGGGATCTTATCAATGTTTATAAATACATGAAGTGTGGGAGACAGAGGGATTTGGCCAACCTGTTTTCAGTGGTTTGTGGGGACAGGATAAGGGCTAACGGCCACAAAATGTATCACAAGAAGTTCTGCACCAACATGTGAAAGAACTTCTTCACGGTGAGGGTGATGGAGCACTGGAACAGGCTGCCCAGGGAGGTTGTGGAGTCTCCTTCTCTGGAGATATTCAAGGCCCCTCTGGACGCCTACCTGGGCAACCTGCTTTGGCAGGGGGGTGGGACCCGATGATCTCTTAAGGTCCCTTCCAACCCCTACAATTCTGTGATTCTGTGTGATTCTGTGACTCCTTCACCATCCTGACCTAGCAAACCTCCTACAACAGGCACAGAGAACAGGACAAAAAAACTCTTATCACAATTCTCATGACAGTGAAGAAATACATCAAGTGTTAGAGAGAGTCAAGAAGGATGGAAAACATTGATGGTGGGAAGTCCTGCTTGGATGGTCTCCAACAGCTACAGAAGTACTGAATCTAACACTACACCCTATTATGGTTTTACTAACGTTTACCGTTTTATGTTTACTGTTAACCATTGCTTTATATGTAAGGGTTTGTAGGATGGCTAAACAACTTGCATGGCTGATGCCCCCCCCCAACCCCCCCCCATGTACTAAATTGTTAAAATGACCTGAACCCTTTTGTTGCTAGTCTAATTCAAATGGGACTAAGAATTTTGTCATGCCTACAGAGGAGATAGATAAAGCCCTTGGCCTGCCTAAGTCCAAATAATATGATGTTACTCTTGGAAAGTTGTGACTGAAGTCACTGTGTAGATAATGTAGAATATTGCCAAGGTTGTTGGTGTTGAAATACCGACTGTAAATCAGCAGAGGATTGCTGAGACTGGGCTTGAGCAGGAATATGAATTGATTAACATGCATATCTTGCTTGTCTGGCCAAAGTACAGGATATCTGTTGGAGATTTGCAATTGAACAATGGGCCTGGGAACTACAACAAATAAGCAATGTCTGGGGTGAGGCGGAAACCTCACAGCCTGATGTTTCAAGTAAAGCCGGGAAAGCAACCTTTCTCTGTACTAAGCGTTGGTCTCACTGTCCCCTTCCTCTTGACCAAACAATGCAACAAGCCTTGCTGAGAGCCAGTCACATGATAAATGACTCAGTCCCACCTCAACAAAAGTATAAATCTGGTATTCAGAAACCTCTTTGTGGGGGGTGTAGAGTTTGAGAACTCCAATTATCAGACAGGTTGACGGGCCTGGACCTCTCTCCTTCCCAAGCAGGGACGCCTCTTGGTAAGACTTTCGCCTCTGACTCTGACAGATGTTACCCAGGAAAATATTGATAACTAAAGTACTATAAATTTATAAGTCTATTAAGTCTATAAATAAAGATCAGCTTCTCATATTGAAGATGGAATGCTCTTTTTCAGTACAGCTGTAGCAACAGTAGCTTGTGGGCAAAGGTATCACAAGTGACTGCTAAATTCCCTATGAAATAAAAAGGATGCATCTCTGTAATGCTTTCATTTGTTTATTCATATCTATTTCCTGAGAGTATTTACTGCTTCAAATGAGGGAAAAATAATCTGATAATTCAGATCAAATTTTTACTTCCATTAGTTTTTAGTGAGTCATTGTTGTTGAATCACTGTGTATCTCTATGGTATAAGCTTCTGGGAAGGTCTGGGAAAGTCTGTGCTGAAATTGTACTGTAAAAGCATTGATATTGAGAGAAGCAAGTAATATGATTGCTTGTCTTCTTAAGGGGATTATTAGGAATGAGATACATCTTCCAGGAGGTTTATTCAGGAAATGAATACATAAATTGATTTACTGAATTTTATTTATTTATTTATCTTATTGAAATAAGATCATTTTCCTCCATCCCTACGGTGGCAGGGACAGGTACAGAGAGGGCACGGAAAGCCCACCTGATAAACATGTGTCTCAGAGGCTGGTGTCAGCACAGAAATTTTGTTTTGTTTTCACCACGAGGCACTTTACTCCTATGACTGGAGCACTGCAATGACTGGCTATAGGCTCTTCAGAAGGGACAGGCAGCACAGAAGGTGTGGTGTGGCTCTATATTAGAGAGTGTATTGATGCTGTGGGACTTGAGGCTGGGAATGATAAGGTTGAGTCCCTATGGGTTAGGATCAGTGGGAAAGCCAACAAGGCAGGCATCCTGGTGGGGGTCTGTTATAGACCGCCAAACCAGGATGAAGAGACAGATGAGGAGTTCTACAGGCAGCTGGCAGAAGTTGTGAAATCGTCAGCGCTTGTTCTCGTGGGGGACTTCAACTTCCCAGACGTATCCTGGAAATACAATACAGCTCAGAGGAAGCAGTCTAGGAGGTTTCTGCAGAGCGTGGGAGGTGCTTCCTGACGCAGCTGGTTAGTGAGCCTACCAGGGGAGGTGCTCCGCTAGACCTTCTGTTCACAAACAGAGGAATGGTGGGAGATGTGGTGGTCAGGAGCTGTCTTGGGCAGAGTGACCACAAAATGGTAGAGTTCTCTATACTTGGTGAAGTCAGGAAGGGGACCAGTAAAACTGCTGTTCTGGACTTCCGGAGGGCAGACTTTGGGCTGTTTAGGACACTGGTTGGTAGAGTCCCTTGGGAGGCAGTTCTGAAGGGCAGAGGAATTGAGGAAGGCTGGGCACTCCTCAAGAGGGAAATCTTAAAAGCTCAGGAGCAGTCTGTCCCCACATGCCCAAAGATAAGCTGGCGCGGAAGAAGACCGGCCTGGCTGAACAGAGAGTTGTGGTTAGAGCTTAGGAAAAAAAAGATGGTTTATGACCTTTGGAAAAGAGGGCGGTCCACTCAGGCAGACTATAAGGACGTTGTAAGGCTGTGCAGGGACAAAATTAGAAAGGCCAAAGCTCATTTGGAGCTCAATCTGGCTACTGCTGTTAAAGATAACTGTGGTGCAATTGCCTAAGGTAACTAGGAAAATTAAACTTATATTCACATTTTACAGAAAATGTACAGCATTGAAGAGGCTTTCAGCGTAGTGCGTAGCTGCATTACCTGAGCGTATCCTAGGCTTCCAACCTTAGATGCTGTCGCACTAGGGGAGCTTGGTGTGCTGGTTCTAAGGAACAGTACAGAGCATAGAGTGGAGTGGAGACACCATGGCTCTGTGACCGGGGGGGACTTGATTGTTCTTGTGCACACCGAGACCGATAAGCTGCACTTTTGCTACCCTGAGCCAAAGACCTGTCATGTTTTGACAAAATGCTGTACTCTAGTGTACTTTTGCTCATTATAATATCATTACAATACCAAAACACACCTCCATCCCAAAAGCTACCTGCCTCCAAGGTGCAACCACCCCTCACTGAGCACACATTCTGAATTTCTTGGAGCCTATACCTTTACACGGAGACGGGAAAACTTTTCACAAATCATAACTAAGATATGCTTGACCAGAGTCACTCAAGCTCCACCTAAAAAGACAGAAAATAATATAAATTGGCCTAAGACAGGGGATGTTAGGGAAGATACCATCGTCAGGGGAAATACCATCACAAGGGAATATACCATCATGAGGACCTCCTGACTTCTGGGATCAGTCGACGGGCTGAGCCTCTTACCCCCCCCAATGGGACACCTTTGGGTAAGATTTGAACACTTGATTATACTGTGTGTCTCTGCAGAAACGCAGAAATCTCTATAGAGTATTTGTGCCTTTTAATGTGTTAATTTCCAGGCTGCGCACGTGTGTATTTCATGCATGCTAGCTTGCTTTTGCAGACAGTAAATTATCACCAGCAATCCAAAGAACCTGTGTGCCTGTTGCTGTAATAAATTGCACTTAACTGCATTATTCCTAGCCATGATAGTTCTCATTGAACATGACTAGAGTAAGGGCATGATACATTACTGGTGAATCCGTGACCATGGTAGTTCATTGCTCTGAATCCGACCAGACCCATAT
>NW_023309891.1:0-2899 GCF_011077185.1 Oxyura jamaicensis
TTTTTCCAGCACTATGTTTGCAGTGATAACATTGCTGCCGAGGTGTTCTTGACTAAAAATGATCTTAACTGTAGGTACTGAATTCACAGTGTGGCTTTGCGTAATGACTCCCATGATCACAACTTTTTTTATTTTTTTATTTTTTTCCTTTGTCACAGATAGGAAAAGCTCTTTCCAGCAAGACGGAGAAGGAATTAATTATACCTCTGCCTCATCCCGTGAGACCAGAAGACACCGAGTAACTAACTGTAAGCTGCGAATCTCAGGAGTCGCATGGCTAGGAGTCTCAGGTTCCTCCTCTGCCTGGCCCCAAGGCCCCAGGGATGAGAAATCTTAGGTTTTATGTTTTTTTCCCTATGAATCCTGTCACGTTAAGGGACGTAGCTAGCTAATTGTTATGGTTCTGGTCAGATTCAGGGTACTGGACTATCATGGACACGGATTCACCCAATAACATAGCACGCCCTTGCTCTAGTCCCGTTCAATGAGAACTGTCACGGCTAGGAACAATGCAACGAACAGCAATTCCTTAGAGCGACAAGGACACGGGTTCTTTGGATTGCCGGCGATAAATTCTCTGTCCGCAAAAGCAAGGGAGCACGCATGACATACACAGGTAATCGTCCTGGCTGTTAACGCGTTAAAAGACACAAAGGCTCTAGATATTTCTAAGTTTCCAAGGAGACACGTGGTACAACCAAGTGTTCCAATATTACCCCACGGTGTCCCAGTGCGGGGGGAGGAGAGGCTCAGCCCATCGACTGATTGCAGAAGTCAGAAAGGTATCCTTCGTGATGGTATCGTCCCTACCATCCCCTTTCGCTTAAGACAGTTGACGGTATTTTCTCTCTTTTAGGTGGAGCTTGAGTGACTCTAGCCAGGCATACCTTGGTTATGACCGGTAAAAAGATTTCTTGCTTTCCTTTAAAGGTATAGGGTCTGAGAAATTCAGAGCGCGTGCTCAGTGAGGGGTGTTTGCACCTTGGAGGCATGGAGCTTTTGGTATGGAGGTGTGTTTTGGTATTACGATGATGCTAGAATGAGCAGAAGTTGCCTAGAGTACGGAGTTTTGTCAAAAACATGACAGGTCATTGGCTCAGGGTAGCAAAGGTGCGGCTCGTCGGTCTCGGTGCGCACGAGAGCAGTCCCCGTCTGGTCATAGAGCCTAGCCGCAGTGTCTCCACTCTGCTCTGAAAGCTTCTTCAATGCCGTACGTTTTCTTCAAAAGGTGACTATTAGTTTAATTTGCCTAGTTACTTCAGGCAGTTACTCCACAGCTACCCAAAGCAGCGATAGTGACAAGCCCGCTTCCAGCATCCGTTCCCCATGCAGGGATGGCCACAGGGATGGACAGACGGAGGCCACTCGATGCGTTGCCCCCCAGGGGAGGGGGAATCGCCGTGTGCCCACCAGTGCAGGTTCCGTAGCGGGGTGAGTGCCTGTGTGTGCGTGTGTTTTGGCCTGGAGCTGTCCTGCCTGGCCGTTAGGGATGGTAGCTAACGTGGCGGTCCGTCGGTGTAGTAAGACGTTGTCCGAACTGTTTTGGCAAAGACGTCCGGTCTGCCGCTGGGCACGTACTGAAGGGCAGCTGGCGCAGAGTCATCTCCGTAGTGTGTGGCAGATGCGGAGGGGGAGGAGGCTTGAGCTGCCTGCGAGCAGCTGTTCGCATAGTGCTTGAATGGTGCTAAAGAACGTCTGTTACTGAATCTGGAAAGATCGCAGGTGTGGAGTGTTTTTCGGTTTTGTCTCTTTTTTTTTTTTTTTTTTTTCTCTCCAGCCTTAGATAAACCTTAGGAGGAACCGGTCCAAGGAAGGAGCGCCTTCTGGAACTGTCGAGCCTTCATTTGGCAGCTCGGTGACTGGCTTGGTCTACTTGTGAGGTGCTGAGGGAAGATGTCTGCTGTTCCAAAACGATACAAATAAAAACTGGGGTCCCTTGTGTCGTTGAGGGGTGGGTGCTAATGCTGGCAGCTGAATGGTTATCCTCTGACTACGTTTTGGTGTGTTGAAGCTGAAAGGCAGCCTGCAACCTAGGACGTCATCCCAGCCAGAGCTGCCTCTGGCAAGGTGAGTGATGCAGCAGTTCCTTTTGCGTTGCCGTTCTCAGTGTCATTCTGAGTGTCCCCGCTTTGCCTTTTCGAGGTGTTGTAGCTGGCTTAAGAGGGCAGATGGACGCTTCTATCTCGGGGACAGGTGAGCGGGCAGAGGTAAGGCAGCCGGTGAGAGTAACTCTGCTGTGGTCTTGGGGTTCTGAGCTTCCTGGTGGCCACGGTGGGTTCGTGATTCTCATCTCCCTGCCTTTTTTCTCCGGGTAAAAAAATGGAGTGTTTCAGGTTGCCGCCGCACAACTTCCCAGCCGCGAGCGCCACGTTGCTCGAGGCAGTTGCTTCCTCCCTAAGACAGCGTGGGGTGCAAGTTTCTGCCGTTGTCCTTTGTGCTTGTTCCGGGCAAAGAGGGTGGGAATCCAGGCGGTGGCTCTCGTGGAGGCCGTCTACGGCCACCTGCTGGTGAGGCGGCGATACTGCAGGCAGCAAGCGGCAAGCGGCAGCGCATGCGTAGAGGCGACCCTGGGCGCCTCCAGCGGCCATCTTAGGTGAGAAAGTGTCCCGCGGGCGGCGCATGCGCAGTAGCGCCCGAGGGCGCCTCTGGCCGCCATCTTTGTTAGTGGAGTGTAGCGCGGACGGCGCATGCGCAGTGGCTCCCGAGGACGCCTCTGTCCGCCATCTTTGTTAGTGGAGTGTACCGCGGGCAGCGCATGCGCAGTAGCTCCCGAGGGCGCCTCCGGGCGCCATCCTTGTTAGTGGAGTATACCGCGGGCGGCGCATGCGCAGTGCCTCCCGACGGCGCCTCTGGCCGCCATCTTTCTTAGTGGAGTGTACCGCGGGCGGTGAATGCGCAG
>NW_023309892.1:0-1160 GCF_011077185.1 Oxyura jamaicensis
ATTCTGAGCTCACCTTCTGGTGTGCCTTCTTGGTATTTCAAGAACCTTTGTAGGGAAAGCCAGTGACCGCCTTTCACTTCCAGCACCGCAGACACTGTGTGAGACACTAGCACAGTTATTTTCTGGCCCAAGATGAACTTGCGTGCCTCCTGGATATTTAGCACCATTGCTGCAACAGCTCTGAGGCATCCAGGCCATCCCTTGGCAGCAGCATCCAGCTGCTTAGAAAAATAAGCAACTGTCCTTCGATATGGGCCCAGGTCCTGTGCTAGTATTCCCAGGGCAATCCCTGTCCAGGCCACACATGCTGCTTCTGTCTGGGTGGCTATGAGGAGGTCATCTACATACTGTGACAGCCTTCCTTCTCCTGATGGGGCTTCCCAGGTCTCCAAGTCCTTGCAAGTAGTTCTCCGAACAAGGTGGGTGAGTTCTGAAATTCCTGAGGCAACCTTGTCCATGTGAGCTGTGTTTTGCACCCACTCTTAGGGCTTGTCCAATCAAATGCAAAGATTTTCTGGCTGGCTTCATGGAGAGGGAGGCAAAAGAAGGCATCCTTCAGGTCTAAAACAGTAAACCAAGTTAGTTCTGGTGTTAAGCATTTTAATCAATTATCAGGCTAATTTCTTCTCTGTCTTCCTTTTCAAGGGGTACTGTTTAATTCTGCCTGGCTGTTTTCCTTCCTTAAGTTTAATTTGTATTGGAAGTGCATTTTTTTTTATTTTTATTATTTTATTTTATTTTATTGCCTACCCTGGTACATCCAGAAAACACTTGACATAGGATTTCCTCACTAATTTCCTCTTTGGTCTCAATAGCTGTCAGTATCAAACTCAACACTTCCACATATCTTTGATCATTTATCCCAAGAATAATCTCCCCATTTTTAAATGAAATGGTTGCTTGTAATCTTTCCAATAAATCTCTCCCTAGGAGTGACTCTGGGAGTTGGGCATGTATAGGAACTTGTGAATGCCCCACTGTTTCCCATATTTATATTTCAATGGTTTGCAGAAATACGCTGTTTCAGATTGGCCAGTTGCCCGCTTCACTACAATGTAATCATTCCCCACTGATCTGCATGTTTAATTGAGGAAGATAAAAGTCCTCTCTCCTTCCAAATTGCCCCGTGTACATGCACCACACCAAAGGTGTATTTCAAA
>NW_023309893.1:0-17625 GCF_011077185.1 Oxyura jamaicensis
TTAAGGTAAATGGGGTTACATCAGGCTGGCAGCCGGTCACCAATGGGGTCCCCCAGGGCTCCATTTTAGGGCCAGTTAAATATGTGAATACAGAAAGGAGGACCAGAGAAAACATAGGTCCGCTACTTGATGGGGATGGTCACCTCACAAACAAGGACATGGGCAAAACAGAGATGTTTAATGCCTTCTTTGCCTCTGTCTTCAATGCCGATGATGGGCTTCTGGACCCCTGGTGCCCTGAGTTGGAGGACCGTGATGGTGGGAATGATAAACTCCCGGCCAATCCTGAACCTGTGCGGGATTTGCTACTCCACCTGGATCCATACAAGTCCATGGGTCTGGATGGGATTCATCCCATGGTATCCAAAGAGCTGACTGATGTCATCGCAAGATCGCTCTCAATTACTTTTCAACAGTCTTGGGAATCTGGAGAAGTCCCAGTTAACTGGAAGCTGGCAAATGTTGTGCCAATTTTCAAGATGGGCAAGAAAGAAGACCCTGGTAACTACAGGCTTGTCAGTCTCACGTCAGTGCCTGGTAAAATTATGGAGAAGATTATCGTGGGAGTTACTGAAGCACACCTGGGGGGACAGCGCAGTCATAGGTCACAGCCAGAATGGGTTCACGAGGGGTAGTCCTGTTTAACAAATTTTATTTCCTTTTAAAAGATCACCCATCTGGTTCATCAAGGGAAAACAGCTGATGTGATCTTTCTGGACTTCAGCAAAGATTTTGACACAGATTCCGACAGGATCCTTCTGGACAAAATGTCCAGCATACAGCTAAACAAAAACATCATGCGATGGGTGAGCAATTGGCAGATGGGTAGGGCTCAAAGGGTTATGGTAAATGAGGCTACATCAGTCTGGCAGTGTTTTCAGTAAATTTTCTGATTATACTAAACTGGGAAGAGTTGCTGACTCTGTTGACAGTGGAAAGGCCTTGCAGAGAGATCTGGACAGATTGGAGAGCTGGGCAATCAGCAACTGCATGAAGTTTAACAAGAGCAAGTGCCAGGTCCTGCACCTGGGAAGGGGCAACCCGGGCTATATGCACAGACTGGTTGACAAGACGCTGGACAGCAGCCCCACAGAGAGGGATTTGAAGGTTTTCATGGATAGCAAGTTGAATATGAGCCAGCAGCGTGCCCTGGCAGCCAGGAGGGCCAACCGTAACCTGGGGTTCATCAAGCACGGCTTTGCTAGTTGGTCAAGAGGAGCGCATTGGAACAGGCTCCCCAGGGATGTAGTCACGGCACCAAGCCTGTCGGAGTTTAAGAAGTATTTGGACTATGCTCTCAGTCATATGGTCTGAATTTTTTGGTAAACCTGTGTGGAGCCAGGAGTTGGACTCGATGATCCTTGTGGGTCCCTTCCATCTCAGGATATTCTATGGTTCTATATTCTATTCTATAGTTAACAACTGGCTGTATGGCCAGGCCCAAAGATTGGTGGTGAATGGAGTGAAATCCAGCTCTTGACCAGTCACGAGTGGTGTTCCCCAGGTGTCGGTGTTCACAGAATCACAGAATGGCCGAGGTTGGAAGGGACCTCTGAAGATCATCTAGTTCAACCCCCCTGCTGAGCCAGATTACCCAGAGCACATTGCGCAGGATGGCATCCAGGCAGGTTTTGAGTATCTCCAGAGTAGGAGACTCTACAACCTCTCTGGGCAACCTGTTCCAGTGCTCTGTCACCCTCACAGTAAAGAAGTGCCCCCTCATATTCAGATGGAACCTCCTGTGCTTCAGTTTGTGCCCGTTGCCTCTCATCCTGTTGCTAGGCGCAACTGAAAAGAGACTGGCTCCATCCTCTTGACACCCTCCCTTCAGATATTTATATACATTGATGAGGTCTCCCCTCATTCTTCTCTTTTCCAGGCTAAACAGGCCCAGCTCTTTCAGCCTGTCCTTGTACAAGAGGTGCTCCAGTCCTATAATCATCTTAGTAGTCCTCCTCTGAACTCGCTCTAGCAGTTATATGTAGCTCTAGTAGCTCTATGTTCCTCTTGTACTGGGGAGCCCTGAACTGGTCCCAAGCAGTGGCCTCTGCCAGATCACGTGCTCCACCATGGGCTCCTCTCCACCGGCTGCAGGTCTGGCCTTGAGTCTGCTCCTGTGGGGGCTCTCCATGGGCCACAGCCTCCTTCAGACCACATCCACCTGCTCCACTGTCGGCTACTCCATGGGCTGCAGTGCGTAGATCTGCTCCGCCATAGTACACCATGGGCTGCAGGGGGACAACCTGCTTCACCATGGTCCTCTCCACAGGCCATAGGGGAACTTCTGCTTCAGAACCTGGAACACCTCCTCCCCCTCCTTCTTCACTGACCTTGGTGTCTGCCTCGTTGTTTCTCTCCCATTTTTTTCGCTCCTCTCTCCCAACTGCTGTTGCACAGCTGTTTTTTCCTTTTCTTAAATCTGCTCTCACAGAGGCACAACCACAGTTGTTCATGTCTCACCTCTGGCCAGCAGGAGGTCCCTTTTGGAGCTGGCTGAAACTGGCTCTTATCTAACATGGGGCAGCTCCTGGGCTCTTCTCACAGAGGCCATCCCTGCAGCCCCCTGCTACCAAGTCTTTGCCATGTAAGCCGAATACACACACTTGAAAAGTCTTATTCAAAGTGTTGTGTTTTCTTCAGAATTCAGGTTTTCATATTCATTCTTCCTTAGGTTAACAATGAAGTTTAGACTTTCCTTTTAAAGTATATGAGTTAATAGTGGAGAAGAACAAGTAGGAAAAATTGCTCTTGGACAGAATTTAATAGACACTTCTAGGAGTATACTGAATTTTTTAGGACCTCTTCTGACAAGGGCATGCGTCTCCAATGTTAGTACTCCACTTTCCATATTACAGAATTGCAGCACAATACTGCATTCTGTGTTATTTAGGAATTGTGAGAACAGGTATATCCCATGACTCAGGATTGTTTAGAAGCTATTAGATGCACTGAAGCACTAGTCACTCTTTTTTATAAGGTCAACTAACCTATATTTCTGGTGTTGGCGTTTACAGGTACAGCAAGTACAAACTGTGCAACCAGTACAGCATGTCTACCCACCCCAGGTTCAGTACGTGGAGGGAAGTGACACAGTCTACACAAATGGAGCTATGTAAGTTGGTTATTGATCAAATTTCTAATGTTTACTAAAATATGAATTTAAATGCACATTCTTTTAATGACATCATATGGACTACAGTATTTTAAGGAGGAAAGTCAAATTATGAGCCCTCAGGTGTTGCAATTCACATATAATAGTACAGATATAGTTTTTCCTTTTTTTTTTTGCTAAAGAAAATTATTTCCAATCCTGTCTTTCATTTTTGAACTTCAACCTAAATATGACAAGTGCAGGACCTGGCAGGACAAGTGCAGGACCTGGCACTTGTTCTTGTTAAACTTCATGTGGTTGGTGATTGCCCAGTTCTCCAATCTGTCCAGATCTCTCTGCAAGACCTTTCCACCCTCAGCCAAGTCTACAACTCCTCCAAGTTTGGTGTCATTGGCAAATTTTAAGTTTATCTTAGTGATACCTATTCTCAATTGATTAGTGATAGGATGAAGGGAAAAATCAGCATTTCCAGTTAATCCAGAACATCTCTCGAGTTCTATCTCTAAATAATTGTTGGATTTGCACCCAGATGCCTAGAAAGACTGAAAAGGCCTTGTCCCTGATTGCTATTTCCAGCAGCAACTGTGTCTGGATTCTCTAGATTTCTAAAAATGACAGATCATACTCAGTCCCGGGAAGGAACAGGTTTTGAAGTTGAGCTCCCTACACACAATCCTGGCTACAATATACCATGTTATCAAAGGTGCATTTTAAACAACATTGATAGAAACTCAGGGGGCAATAGTACTGACCCTGGGTGTGGAAATATCCACGAAGTAGGGAATAATCCATACTTTACCAAATATGGTAACCACGGGAATGCTAATATACATAATGCACACCGGATACAATATGAGAATCCTGTAACCGGATGGCCTGTCCCAAATGGCAAGAGGTGGTACCAGCTATGTGGCAATAAAGTCAGGAAGGTCTTGCCCCTAGGATGGAAAGGAGCTTGCACCCCAGAGGCAATAATTCCAAATGTAACTATTATTGAAGACCCACAAAACCAAAGCCCCCTTGAGACCACATGCAGAATTAAGCAGACTCCAGATAATCCTCTAGTAAAATTCTCTACCATTTCACAGTTTTGCAAGGTGGTTTTTCCCTCGGTTAGGGGTGAGTGAATTAGAAAAAGCTATTGTAAATATCTCAGGAATAATTGAAGAACTAGAAAATAACAGTCTGGATGCAAGAAAAAGGAAACAAGTTTGCAAAAACAGTACTCTAGAATCAAATGTTATTAGATTTATTAATAACCTCATAAGGATGTGAAATGTGTTAATTAGAATCCTATTTGGGACTCAATCATTTATCACAAGGAGGAGCGTGCACTGTAATTAATACTAGTTGCTGTATATATGTAGATCAAATGGGACGAATTTGGCTGATCTAAAAAATATTTGGGAAAAAAAAAAGATCCTACATAGAGTAGGTCATGATGACACTTTCTGGGGATTTAGAAACATTTGGGAGAGACTAACTTTGTGGTTACCTGAATAGAATTTTCTCAAACAACTATTTGTTGGTATTATAATAATAATGGCATTGTATATCCGTCATCCCCCGTGACATCCGAAGAAGAATATTGCACCTTAATGTTGGAAACAGTCAAGAGTGCGGTATGTGAAGAGGTGCAAAAAAATAATAGGAGTAAGGACAGAAGAGGGGGGAATTGTGAGAAACTAAGTTGTATTTTTGCAGTAGAGAACTAATTTTCTGTATTCAAAGGTAGTTGTGTAGTCATAATAAGGCGAAACGCTAAGTAGATGAGTGGGCAGTAGAAGGCCTCACTGTTCCAAAATAAGGTAGAAGACTCAGAAAAACAGGATGAGCAGTATGAGAACAGTAAAACAAAGATCACAGGTTCTCAAAACATAAGAAAGGGGGAAAAAAAAGGGAAAAAGGAGAATCATAGAATCATAGAATATCCTGAGTTGGAAGGGACCCTTAAGGATCATCAAGTCCAACTCTTGACACCGCACAGGTCTACCCAAAAGTTCAGACCATGTGACTAAGTGCACAGTCCAATCTCTTCTTAAATTCAGACAGGCTCGGTGCAGTGACAACTTCCCTGGGGAGCCTGTTCCAGTGTGCAACCACCCTCTCTGTGAAGAACCCTCTCCTGATGTCAAGCCTAAATTTCCCCTGCCTCAGCTTAACCCCGTTCCCGCGGGTCCTGTCACTGGTGTAGAAGTGGTGGAGAAGTTAAAGGTTTGATCAAAAAAAATGTTCATATATGGTATAGAGGAGTATCAAGTAGCTTGTGAACCTGTAGTACTCAGCCAATGAGGAAACAGGGGAGGTGATCAGGTGTCAGGTAATAGGGAATAAAAGGTTATGGTATGTTTACTATAATGCGCTCCTAATTCGCAGGACGCCTGCCATTGCAATCGCAAATAAAATAGCTTCACAGAAGATCCTGTCTGAAGAAAATTATTTAGATTTTTCTCACACAACCTAAATTATTCTATGATCTTGTGGTTAATTGCTTAAAAGATTTATTGAACTTAAAGATGAGTTTCACCTTTTTCTTTACCGAAAGACGTGTTCTAAATTGGCTGACCTTTTCTGTGATGACAAGTGGCTGTCAGTAGTATGCTACCTAGCAAATATTTTTGAAAAAATAAACAGACTTAATCTGTCCTTTCAGGGCAAAGGTGGCATTTTAACAAAAAGCAAGAAAGCAATTATTTTGCAAAAGAAACTCATGCAATGGAGAGAGCATTTTGAAAACAGATGTTCAGAAATGTTTATATCATTATGTGATTTTGTTGACAAAATCAATGCGTGTCACCTATAAAAACTCCTATTTGTACAATTAACAATTTAGAAAAATAATTTTCTAACCTGTTTAAAAATCTTCCAAATGAAGTTTCAGTAGGTTTTAAACCCACTTCTTAAAGATATAAAAATGCAACACATTCTCATTAGTTTGCACATACAATTGATTGACATCACAAAAGATGGAAATTTACTAGCTAACTTTCAATAAAAACCTTTGCATAATTGATGGCTGGGATTGAAAAATGAGTATCATGATTTAGTAAGCACAGCCAACAATGCACTTTTTCCATTTGAATCTATGCATCTCTGTAAGATATCTTTCCTAGCTATGACAGCCATTAATATCAAGTATCGAAATAAACTGAACTTAGAACAACCTGTACCATTGCTCTGTCACCTGCATGGTAAAGAAGTGTTTCCTGATGTTTAGACGGAACACCTTGTGTTCCCATTTGTGCCCATTGCCTCTTGTCCTGGCACTAGGCACCACTGAAAATAGCATGGCTCCATTCTCTTTGCACTCTCCCTTCAGGTATTTATACACATTGATAAGTTCCCCCCCCCCCCCCAAGCCTCCTATTCTCCAATCTGAACGGTCCCAACTCTCTCAGACTTGTCTCATAGCAGAGGTGCTTTCATCTTGGTGGCCCTGTCTTGGACTCTCTCCAGTATATCCATGTCTCCATTGCACTGGGGGGCCCAGAACTGGACACAGGTCTCCAAGTGCAGCCTCACTAATGCTGAGTAGAGAGGAAGGAACACCTTTCTTGACCAGCTGGCAATACTTTGCCTAATGTAGCCCAGGATAGATTAGCCTTTTTAGTGTCAAGGGCACATTGCTGGCTCACATTCAACTTGGTGTCCACCAGGACCCCCAGGGCCTTTTTTGCCGAGCTGCTTTCCAGATGGGTGGCCCCCAGCATGTACTGGTGCCTGGAGTTGTTCCTCCCCAGGTGCAGGACTTGGCACTTCTCCTTGTTGAACTGCATGAGATTTTTGTCAGCCCACCTCTCCAGCCTGTCCAGGTCACTCTGGAGAGCTGCATGGCCCTCTGATGAGTCAGCCACTCCCCCCATTTTTGTGTCATCTACAAATTTACTTTGGGTGCACTCTACTCCATCATCCAAATCATTAATGAAGATGTTAAATAGGAATGGATCCAGCACTGATCCCTAGGGTACTCCACTCATTACTGGTCTCCAACTAGACTTTACACCACTGACCACTACCCTCTGGGTCCAACTATTCAGCAAGTTTTCAATCCACCTGACTGTTTGCTCACTATATTATGTACATAATTGCCCCAGGTGCTGGAGCAGAAGTTCCTCTGCAGCCTGTGGAAAGGACAATGGTAAAGCAGGTTGGCCCCCTGCAGCCCATGGCGAAGCAGATTTCCATGCTGCAGCCCATGGAGGAGACCATGATGGAGCAGGTGGACCTTCACTGAAGGAGGCTGCAGCCTGTGGAGGACCCCTGCCGGAGCAGATTCCAGGCCTGACCTGTAGCCCATGGAGAGAAGCCCATGCAGGAGCAGGTGACCTGGCAGGAGCTGCTGCCCGTGGGGGACCCAGGTTGGAGCAGAATGCTCCTAATGAATGGCCCCATGGCACAGACCCATATCTGGAGCAGTTCTTGAAGAGCTGCTGCCTGTGGGCAGCCCACGCACGATCAGTTCAGCAAGGACTGCATCCTGTGGGAGGGACCCCACACTGGAGCACGGGAAGAGAGTGACCATGAAGGAACGGCACAGAAGAAGCACTATAGACTGACCATAACCCCCATTCCGCCATTCCCCTGCGCCACTCGGGGGGAGGAGGTGGAAGAGGGTGGATTGAGGGGACGGTGTTTTTGGTTTCTTTCCTTTGTTTCTCGCTTCTCTAGCTTGTTAGCAATAGGCAATAAACTTTACTATCTCCCTACTCTGAGTCTGTTTTGCCCATCACGATAATTGTTGAGCGATCTCCCTGTCCTTATCTCAACCCTTGAGCCCTTTGAATCGTATTTTCTCCCCCTTTCCCTTTGAGGAGGGGGAGTGAGAGAGAGGTCGTGGTAGAACTTGGCTGCCCACCCAAGTAAAACCACCACAATAATATAGAAGCACAGTAGGACATGTATATAATTTTTAAATAAATAAATACATATATATAGGGGGTGCATGCTCAAAAAATTTTACTGATAGGCATGCGTGATCAAAAAAGTTTTGAGACTATTGTTCTAGATCACCACGTGGATACAGAATTGAACCTGTGTATTTTTTTTTTCACATTTGTACAGGGGAATGGCAAAAGCATGGTAAAATAATAGTTTCAGGATTGGTTCTATGATCAAGTTTCTAAGGATGTTTGATCACTATCATCAGTTCATTGAGAACAGACTCTTTAATTTATGGACTCTATCCAGATGTGAAAAACAGCACTGCATTATATAGTCTAACATTCTTAAGGGCTTTAAAGTAAGAAGTGAGGAAAGAAGGTTGGGAAAGTTTCATGTAATCTCCACTCCTGATTTTAAGTAAATAATGGGAAGAAAATCAGGTAAACAGGCAAGTAGAATAACTGAATAGATCAGGTAAATAGGCAAATAGAATGAGTTGGAGAGCAACTATGCTCAATCAGATATTGACAGGACGAGGGGGAACGGTTTAAAACTAAAAGAGGGGAGATTTAGATGAGAGGTTAGGAGGAAATTCTTCAATCAGAGGGTGGTGAGGCACTGGAACAGGTTTCCCAGAGGTTGTGGATGCCCCATCCCTGGAGGTGTTCAAGACCAGGTTAGATGAGGCCCTGAGCAACCTGATCTAGTGGGTGGCATCCCTGTCTATGGCAGGGGGGTTGGAACTAGATGATCTTTGAGGTCTCTTCCAATCCAAGCCATTCTATGATTCATTCTATGATGGGCCCATGAAACATCAGGACATCTGGGGAGGGGTGCCGCATACAGATGGGCTCATGATTGAGGGGTGGACCTGACTATTGAGGCCATCACACCATTCACCCATGAGTGTGAAACCTGTGCTGCAATGAAGAGAGCCACGAAGGTATAATATCCCTGGAATAGGGGGCGTCATCTAGGATTTCAATATAGCGAGGCCTGGCAAATTGACTATATTGGACCACTCCCACAAACCCGCCAAGGCAAACAGTACATACTCACCATGGTAGAAACAACTACTGGTGGCAGGAAACATACTCAGTAAACCATGCCACCGCTCGAAACTATCTTGGGCCTGGAAAGGCAAGTGCTGTTGCATCATGGTACGCCAGAGAGAATTGAGTCCAACAATGGGAGTCACTTCTGAAACAATCTTGTCACTTCCTAGGCCAAGAGGCATGGCATTGAGTGGGTGTATCACATCCCCTATCACCCACAAGCCTCTGGGAAGGTTGAGAGGTACAATGGACTGTTAAAATCCCAGACAGGAGTACAGACTGAGTGAAGAACTCATTGAGAGCAGCCCTGCAGAGAAGGACTTGAGGGGTTCTGTTGGATGTAAAGCTCAACATGAGCTGGCAGTGTGTGATTGCAGCCCAGAAGGCCAACTGCATCCTGGGCTGAATCAACAGAGGAGTGACCAGCAAGTCGAGGGAGGGGTTTATCCCCCTCTGCTCTGCCGCTGCGAGGCCCCACCTGGAGTACTGCATCCAGGTCTGGGGCCCCCAGCACAAGAAGGATGTGGAGCTGTTAGAGTGGGTCCAGAAGAGGTCCACGAAGATGATCAGTGGGCTGGAACTCTTCTATGAAGACAGGCTGAGAAAGCTGGGGATGTTCAGCCTGGAGAAGAGAAGACTCTGAGGAGACCTCATTATCGCCTTTTAGTACTTAAAGAGGGATTATATAAAAGATGGAGAATGATTTTTTACTCAGACAGATAGTGACAGGACAAGGGGGAATGGTTTTAAACTTAAAGAGGGGAGATTCAGATGAGATGTTAGGAGGAAGTAATGAGGCACTGGAACAGGTTCCTAGAGTGGTTGTGGATGCTCCATCCCTGGAGGTGTCCAAGACCAAGTTGGATAAAGCCCTGGGCAACCTGATCTAGTGAGTGGGTGGCTGCCCTGCCCATGGCAGGGGGGCTGGAACTAAATGATCTTTAAGGTCCTTCCCAACACGTGCGATTTTATGATTCTATGAAAATAGGAATCCTTGGCCCCTGAATGACCCCAATTCGGACTATAATCATCCATGGGATTAAGCAGCATGTCAAACAGCTCTGAGAAATTTGGTTGAGACCATTCAAGGGTGTGCAGTAGTGGTGAACTGGGCCACGGTACAGGAGAGCAGACAATGAGTAGATGAACACCCAAGTGATTTCTGGGGGTTATTACATCAAGTGTTGCTCAAACATGGGGGGATGACTCCCCAGAACTGTAATGATGCCCTAGCCATAAATGTTTTTGTAGATCAAACTTCTCCAGACATTCGTAAACATTTTAAGGAACATATGCTGGGTTGGCAAGGGGAGACGTTGCAAAAGATTTTGAGCACAGTTATATTTCTTTACGACGGGCTAGAGGAAAAACAAAAGGTGGAAATGATGAAAGAACGATAAAGAACCAAGAAACAGGAAGCTACTTTATTGGCATCAGCACTTGCAAGGAAATTGCAGGCTAGAGGAGAAAATAGAGGAGTCCGAGGAAGGTGAAAGTTAGGCCCTGGATTGGTTCAAGGAAGGGGAAACGGATATAGGGAGAGGAACAATAGGGGAGAAAATAGAGATTGCTACTACTGTGGGAATATGTGACATTTGCAGCAAGAGTGCCCAAGGACCCACCCCCCAGTGACTGAACAGACCACCAGGAAAGCAACCATATGAAGAAAATACTCAATGACTAGACCTACAAAGTGATAAAGATGAACTAGTTTCAGAGACTGGAATATATGCCCTATGGAAAACAGAGATAAAATATATGGGACACAGTTGTGTGGTGGTTTTACACAGCTGGGTAGCTGAACTCCACAACCGCAGCACCTAGAGTGCTGCATCCAGGTCTGGGGCCCCCAGCACAAGAAGGAATTGAACCTGTTAGAGCGGGTCCAGAGGATAGCCACAAAGATGATCAGAGGGCTGGAACACCTCTCCTATGAAGAAAGGATGAGAGAGCTGGGGATGTTCAGCCTGAGGAAAAGAAGGCTCTGAGGAGACATCATTGCAGACTTTCAATACTTAAAGAGGGCTTATAAAAAAGATGGAGAGTGACTTTTTACTCAGGAAGACAATGATAGGACAAGGGGGGATGGTTTTAAACTGAAAGAGGGGAGATTTAGATGAGATGTTAGGAGGAAATTCTATATTCGGAGAGTGATGAGGCACTGGAACAGGTTGCACAGAGGTTGTGGATGCCCCATCCCTGGAGGTGTTCAAGACCAGGTTAGAGGAGGCCCTGGCAACCTGCTCTAGTGGGCAGTATCCCTGCCTATGGCAGGAGGGTTGGAACTAGATGATCTTTAAGGTCCCTTCCAACCCAAGCAATTCTGTGATTCATGTATTCATTATACCCAAGTGAAAGCTACTCATCCACAGCTATGGAAAACTGAAATAACGGGGCCTTCGAAGTTGAAAATCACCAAAGTTAATTGATTATAAATGTAAAGTCTGATATTGTATAAATTGAAGTACATCTGTATTATTGTGTCTATCCTATAAATATATATACACACACACACACACATATACTTTGTGTAAAGGTATAAGTTTCTTTAAATTAGAAAATGAAGGGGTTAAAAGCATTATTAGTCCTTTTTTGGTTGAGTGCACTCAGGAAGCCAGGGAGTGAAGGAAATCAAGAAGTGTTTTTGAATCCCTAGAGCCAAAACACCCATTTTGCATTGATAGTTTCATATGAGTTTTCTGCCAGCCTGGCAATGGTTGACTTCTTGATTTCCGGATTTAAAGTTGTAGGTAAAGACAATTTTAGTCCTACTAATTACAGAAGTAGTTTTCTTTGTTTGTATGTGTGTTAACACAGTGCGCATTTAAATGTTTCTCAAAATTAGCGAATGTTGAAAAGATAAGACTCATCTAACTTTAGGAGGTTAGATAAGTCTCAAAGGTGGGGAATTACGATACCAGTAGATAGTTAACTCTCCTTTCTGTGAAAGAGATAAAATATGTACTTTGAGGAAAGGGTTAGATGACCCAAGCCTTGGAGATGCCTAAGTGATTAACTGAGGAACTGCTAATCAGAAAGACCATTCTGTTGACATTCTTGAGGGAAACATCCTGAAATATGCCCTTGAATATGTCACCAATCAACATAACGTGAAGAGCTGGCTGAAAATCAATGATGAGGAGTATTCTAATGTGAACTATCCATGAACTAACCTCATAATAGTAAAAATCACACCGCTAGGCTGGGAGACCCCAGCCCAACAAGTGACCCTTCCTCTCTGAGGATGCGCAAAATGATTCTGTTATATCAGCAGTATGCAAATTATGTAACCAGCCAGAGGCTAGGGGATTATACCAACATGTAAACGTATTGGTAAGGGATTGCATAAAGAGTGGCACAGAAAATCCGTAGGTGTGCCAGATTTGCAGGAAACCACCTGGTACCCAGACTTGTGAAATTCTGAAATAAACAATTTCTTGACCTACTGTGTAGACTGGCTTATTGCACACTGGATAACAATTCTGAACTTTTTATCAGAAAATATATGCATAACATTAAATTCTTGTTTCTTTAAATAAGAGTTGACTCTGAGTGAATTCCAGATGCCTGGGGAGACCCATTCTGCTGGGGAAAACAATGGGATCCCCAAACGCCATCAAGGAAAAGATGCAATATATAAATGGGTGCGCAATTGTGGGATGAACATGATCATGGACACCATTGCACAGGTGTCCTGGTTTCAGCTAGAATACAGTTAATTTTCCTCCTAGTAGCTGGTAGGGTGCTATGTTATGGATTTAGGATGAGAAGAGTGTTGATAACACACTACTGTTTTAATTGTTGCAGAGCAGTGCTTACACTAAGCAAAGGACTTTTCAACTCCTTGCTCTGTCCTGCCAGTGGGCAGGCTAGGGGTGCAGCAGGAGCTGGGAGGGGACAGACCCAGGACAGCTGATCCAAACTGGCCAAAGGGGTATTCCATACCATCTGACGCCATGCTGAACAATATATAGGGGTGGCTGGCTGGGGTGGGGGGGGGCGGCTGCTCAGGGATAGGCTGGGCATCGGTCAGCGGGTGGTGAGCAATTGCATTGTGCATCACTTGTTTTGTACACGTTAGTAGTAGTAGTACTATTATCATTATTTTTTTTTTCTGTCTTAATAAACTGTCTCTATCTCAACCTACAGGCTTCATTTTCCCGTTTTTCTCCCCCATCCCAGAGAGGGAGGGGGGAGGGTGAGCGAATGGCTGTGTGGTGCTTAGCTGCTGGCCAGGTTAAACCACAACAGGTTATCTATGAATGTGAAATGTGCACTGCACTCGAGGAAGCCAAGCAATTAAAGCCTCTTTGGTACGGAGGATAATGGCTGAAATATTAACATGGGGAGACCTGGCACAATGATTATATCACACACCCTAAAAACCACAGTGGCAAGCACCATGGACTTACAATAGTGGAAGCAACCACCAGATGGCTGGAAACACACACTGTGCATCACACCAGTGCCGGAAACAATACCCTGGGCCTTGAAAAGCAAGTCTTATGGCTCCATGGCACTCCAGAAAGAATTGAGTCAGACAATGGGACTAATTTCTGAAACAATCTCATAGATACCTGGGCCAAACAGCACAGTACTGAGTGGGTATACCACATCCTCTATCATACACCAGCTTCCGGGAAAATCAAACAATACAGAATCACAGAGTCACAGAATAATCTAGGTTGGAAGAGACCTCCAAGATCACCGAGTTCAACCTCCTACCTAATGCTAACAAGTCCTCCACTAAACCATATCCCTAAGCTCTACATCTAAACGTCTTTTAAAGACCTCCAGGGACGGTGACTCAACCACTTCCCTGGGCAGCCTATTCCAGTGACTAACAACCCGCTCAGTAAAGAAGTTCTTCCTAATATCCAACCTAAACCTCCCCTGGCACAACTTTAGCCCATTCCCCCTCGTCCTGTTACCAGGCATGTGGGAGAATAGACCAACTGCCACCTCGCTACAGCCTCCCTTCAGATACCTGTAGAGTGTGATAAGGTCACCCCTGAGCCTCCTCTTCTCCAGGCTAAACAGTCCCAGCTCCCTCAGTCGCTCCTCGTAAGACTTGTTCTCCAGACCCTTCACCAGCTTCGTAGCCCTTCTCTGGACTCGCTCGAGCACCTCCATGTCCTTCTTGTAGCGAGGGGCCCAAAACTGAACACAGTACTCGAGGTGCGGCCTCACCAGAGCCGAGTACAGGGGGACAATCACTTCCCTGGACCTGCTGGCCACACTGTTTCTTATGCAAGCCAGGATGCTGCTGGCCTTCTTGGCCACCTGAGCACACTGCTGGCTCATATTCAGCCGACTGTCAACCAATACTCCCAGGTCCTTCTCTGCCAGGCAGCTTTCCAACCACACATCTCCCAGCCTGTAGCTCTGCTTGGGGTTGTTGGGCCCCAGGTGCAGGACCCGGCACTTGGCCTTGTTGAACTTCATACCGTTGGCCTCGGCCCATCGGTCCAGCCTATCCAGATCCTCCTGCAGAGCCTTCCTACCCTCGAGCAGATCGACACACGCACCTAACTTGGTGTCGTCTGCAAACTTGCTGAGGGCGCACTCGATCACCTCGTCCAGATCATCGATGAAGATGTTAAAGAGGACTGGTCCCAGTACCGAGCCCTGGGGAACTCCACTAGTGACCGGCCTCCAACTGGATTTGACTCCATTCACCACAACTCTCTGGGCCCGGCCATCCAGCCAGCTTTTAACCCAACAAAGTGTACGCCAGTCCAAGCCATGAGCAGCCAGTTTCCTGAGGAGAATGCTGTGGGGGACGGTGTCAAATGCCTTACTGAAGTCAAGGTAGACCATGTCCACAGCCTTTCCCTCATCCACTAGGCGTGTCACCTTGTCATAGAAGGAGATCAGGTTCATCAAGCAGGACCTGCCCTTCGTAAACCCATGCTGACTAGGCCTGATCGCCTGCTTGCCCTGCAACTGCCGCATGATGACACCCAAGATAATCTGTTCCATGAGCTTCCCTGGCACTGATGTTAAACTAACAGGCCTATAATTCCCCAGGTCTACCCTCCGGCCCTTCTTGTAGATGGGCGTCACGTTTGCTAGCCGCCAGTCAGCTGGGACCTCCCCCGATAGCCAGGACTGCCGAAAAATGATGGAAAGCGGCTTGGCCAGCTCCTCCGCCAGTTCTCTCAGTACCCTCGGGTGGATCCCATCCGGCCCCATCGACTTGCGTACATCCAAATGCTGTAGCAGGTCGCCAACCATTTCCTCATGGATTGTGGGGGCCACATTCTGCTCCCCATCCCCTTCCACCAGCTCAGGGTACTGGGCATCCAGAGAACAACTGGTTTTGCTGTTAAAGACTGAGGCAAAGGAGGCGCTAAGCACCTCAGCTTTTTCCTCATCTCTACAATGGACTCTCTATACAATGGACTGTGAAAGACTACACTGAAATCAATAGGTGCTGGGACATTCAAACACTGGGATACACACTTAGCAAAGGCCACCTGGTTAGTTAACTCCAGGGGATCTGCTAACTGAGCCAGATCTGCTCAGTCAAAACCCCTACATACTATAGAAGGGGATAAAGTCCCCGTGGTGCACATTGTACTGGGTCTGGCTGGGATGTTAAATTTCACTGCAGCAGCCCATACAGTGCTGTGCTCTGCACTTGTAGCTAGAACAGCAGTGGTATCACACCAGTGTTGTGTCTGCTGCTGAGAAGTGCTGGCACAGCATCAGGACTCTCTCTAACCCTCCTAGGGGGTGGGCAAAAAAGTGAGAAAGAAACATCACCAGGGCAGCTGACCTAAACCAACCAAAAGGATATTCCATAGCATATGATGTCACACTCAGCAATAAAAGGTGGAAAAAGGAAGAAGAGGGGAGGGGTGGGCTCTCATTGCGAAAATGTCTGTCTTCCTGAACACCAGCTAAGTGCGTTGAGGCCCTGCTTCAAGGACGCGGTCAAGCATCGCTCATTTGTGGGAAGTAGAGAGTAATTTCTTTCCTCTGCACTTCCACATAGCCTTTCCTTGTTTTGTTTAGTTACTCCCTTTCCCCCTCCCTCTTCCCCTTTCCCTTTTTTCCCTTTAGTTAAATTGTTTAATTAATAATAATCTGTCCTTAATAATTATTTTTCCCCTTAATTAAATTATCCTTATCTCAACCCGTGAGTTGTTATTTCCTTTACTTCTTCTCCTCCTCTTCTAAGGAGGGGGAGTGAGAGAGCCATTGTGGTGTTCAGCTGTCTAGTACAGTATAAACACCATACACATTAAAAAAAAACATTCTGGGGAAGATTCCTGCCTCGGGCAAAGACAAACCCATTCATGGGATTGCTTGTGTTCAAAGACCTGGGTGCACTTGGTATATAATGCAGAAGGATGGGGGAAGTCCAATGAGCACCTCAAGGGGATTTGATGTTGAGTGAGGATAGCCCATGAGTTGAATTGTATAACACCAGATGTTTTACATATATAAAATGTTGTATGACATCACTACTATGCCAATGGTATTAGAGTGAGAATCATCCAAATCAATTAATGAGTTTTGATGGAACCAAGCAATGCACAGAGGTGACAGAACCAGAGCTAGCTTCAGCATGCAACAATTCAACACTGCAAAACAGTCCTTCAGGGCAGGAGAGATGGTATGACAGATGGAGCCCAAAGTCATGGACTAAATGAACTCAACATGGACATCTTATAGGGATAACCCAAAGACTAAGAGAATTAAAACTGCATGCATATATCAAAAGACAGAAAGGGTGGTGGCGATTAATTGTAATGGTTTAGAAAGCGTGGGACCTGAGCATGATGTAGATGGTACAGAATAAGGGGTGGATATCATCCTGGTTTCAGCTGTAAGAGAGGTAATTTTCCAAATAGTGGCTGGTATAGTGTTGTGCTTTTAATTTAGGAGAAAAATAACATTGATAACACACTGATCTTTTATTTGTTGCAGAGCAGTACTTACACAGAGGTAAGGACTTTTCAGCTTCTTGTGCTGCCCTGCCAGCAAGGAGGCTGGGGGTGCACAAGAAGCTGGGAGGGGACACAACCAGGACAGCTGACCCAAACTGGCCAAAGTGATATTCCATACCACATGACATCATGCACAAAAATAGAACTAGGGTGAGTTGGCCAGTTACTCAGGGACTGGCTGAGCATCAGTTGGCAGGTGGTAAGCAATTGTCTTGTGCCTTGTTTTGTGTGTATTTTTATTACTATTATTTTCCCTTCCTTTTCTGTCCTATTAAACTGTGTATCTCAACACACACACACACGATTCTCTCCCTCAATCCCACTATGCAGGAGTGAACAAACAGCTGCACTGTGCTTAGCTGCTTGTTGGGTTAAACCACAACACCAGGTTCACTGGTTTAGGATGGAATCTGCATCTCTATTCAAATTCATATCACACCAAAGCAGCTAGATTCAGTGCAATTTATAAAAGATAGGTCTGAACATAGGGGAGAAAAAGGTGTTTTCTCTAAGTTTATTTTTTAGTTTGTGTTGTGGTTTAACCCGGCTGGCAGCTAAACACCACACAGCCGTTCGCTCACCCTCCCCCCTCCCTCTCTGGGATGGGGGAGAGAAACGG
>NW_023309894.1:0-12155 GCF_011077185.1 Oxyura jamaicensis
GGAAGAAGAGAGCTGGTCGGGGGAGTAATCTTCCCAGCCACCTCCCCCTAGTAAGTCTCTGGGTGTAGGGCAATGCTGCTGCGCACCCTGCCAGGCTCTCCTGGAGCTGGCACAACCCTCAGGCAATGGAAGCTTTCAGGAGGACGCTTGGTGTTGGAGTTGAAGGGTGTGCAGGGCTTGTGTGTTGCAGGGTGAGTGTGCAGGGTCCGAGCGCTCCCTTCTCTTGGGCCCCCTTCTCTTGGGGCTCCCTTCTCTTGGGGCCGGCTGCAGGTTGTGCAGCCGGGGGTGCAGGTAGAGGTGTCCAGGGCTGTGGTGAAGAGCAGGGTCCCTGCTGTGCCCCAGGGGCTGGGTGCTGGGGCAGAACCTCTGCGGCTTGCCAGGCTCAGCACTCAGCCTGCCCGGGGAGCTGCCCAGGCGCTACAGGGAGAAGCTGCAGGTGGAAGGACCCCTCTTTGCATGGCAGGGCAGGGCAGGGTCCTGGTCTGCCCAGAGCCTGCTGCTTGGGGCATGGTCTACATCACCCCAGGATTCTTCTTTGACAGGGTGAAAGCTGGGGTAACCTGAACCTTTTTGCAAAGACTGGCAGAGAGATCTGAGGTTGTTCAGCGTGGATAGTTGAAGGACTTAGGGAGGTCTTATAGAGACTTTCCAATGCCTTAAGGGAGCTCATAGGAAAACTGGGTAGGGATTCTTTGTCAGGGATTGTAGTGATAGGAGAAGGGGTAGTGGCTCTAAACTAAGAGTGCAGATTTAGATTAGATATTGGGAAGAATTTTCCTATGAGGGTGATGAGGCATTGGAACAGGTTCTCTAGAGAAACTCTGGGTGCCCCAGCCCTGGAAGTGTTCAGGGCCAGCTTGGATCAGGCCTGGTCTAATCTGGTTTAGTGTGAGGTGACCCCACCCATGGCAGGGGGGTTGCAATTAGATTGTCTTGAAGGTTCCTTTTCAATCCCAACCATTCTATGATTCTATGAAAGGAAAAGATTCTGATTTGGATTTTTACTTGTGTGAGACTGTGTGGGCTGTTGGAGGTGGAATTCCTTTCTTTCATCTGGAGAAGACAGGAGACTTCAGTCCTCATTAGAATGTGTCTGGGCTGCTCCTTAACCCCTGCATGCACTGAAATGTTCCTGAACAGTGCCTGGATAATGGGAGGTGTCTGAAGGGCAGAGGTGAGCACCCAGTGTGTGGGATGGGGTCTATGAGCATGGACAAGGAGGACTGGTGGGGAGGGAGAAACAGCCCCTTGCAGGGTCAGCCCCAGGCAGCAGAGACAGGGACAGGGGGAGGGAGCTGCTACCACAAGCCATGAGAAAGGGAGATTTAGGCACCTCTCTGCCATCCTCTGCAGTGCAGATTGATGCCTTTGCTAAGGCAAAGCCTTGGTCTCCTCTCCCAGCCAGCAGAGCCTCTGTCATCAAGGCCATAGGGTCCTGGGTGGAGTCACCTCCTTGGCAGCTTGAGACCAAGGAGGAGAAGCTCCCAAGTTGAGTTTGTCTGACCCTGTCCTCGTTGGGAGAATTCTCCATCTTCCCTTACTGTCTGTGCTGCCCTTGGTTTTGCCCTGGGACTTTGAGGCAGCTCATATACCAACCTTGCACATCCTCTTGTGCAGCTTTGTTCAGCCCAAGTCCCTCAGACCATCCTAATCTGTGGGACTTGACAGCACAGTGTGTGGGGCTGGGGACTGAGTGGGCTCTCTTCAGGTACCTAATTATAGCAGATCCAGGAGATCCCCTGGGCTTCTTCTGTTGGAAGATGCCGAGCAGCATTCCTGCTTTGCAAGTGCCTGACAGGAAAGGCAAATGCTAAATTTCAGAATATCTTAACAACTGGTTTAGTGGAGGACTTGTTAGTGTTAGGTCAGAGGTTGGACTCGGTGATCTTGGAGGTCTCCTCCAACCTAAACTATTCTGTGATTCTGTGGTTTTGTAACTTTCCAAGGTGGTAAATGGTGTAGAGATGGGCTGACTTCTCAGGAGATAATGAGAAGAGAGATGCTCACAGTACCCTCAGTCAACACAAAGCAGAGCTCCTGCTAGGGAGATGCAGAGCTCCTGAAAGGAAGGAGAGAGTCAATGTACCTGTGTGATGTTGTGGGATTGGAGGGCAGGGAATGGAAAGAGATATGCTCAGAGCAGTCCTGTCTTGTGAGTAATATTATTCCTTTGGCAGTACCACCTGAACAAAGCAATCAGATGTCCAACAGCAGCTCCATCATCGAGTTCCTCCTCCTGGCGTTCGCAGACACACGGGAGCTGCAGCTCCTGAACTTTGGGCTCTTTCTGGGCATCTACCTGGCTGCCCTCCTGGGCAACGGCCTCATCATCACAGCTGTAGTCTGCGACCACCACCTCCACGCCCCCATGTACTTCTTCCTTCTCAACCTCGCCCTCCTTGACCTGGGCTCCCTTTCTACCACTCTCCCCAAAGCCATGGCCAATTTCCTCTGGGACAACAGGGCTATTTCCTACACAGGATGTGCTGCACAGATCTTTCTGCTAGTCTTCTTCCTTGCATCAGAGATTTCTCTTCTCACTGTCATGGCCTATGACCGTTACGTTGCCATCTGCAAGCCCCTGTACTATGGGACCCTCCTGGATAGCAGAGCCTGTGCCACCATGGCAGCAGCTGCCTGGGGCAGTGGCTTATTTTATTCTGTGATGCATACTGCCAATACACTTTCACTACCACTCTGCCAAGGCAATACTCTAGACCAGTTCTTCTGTGAAGTTCCACAAATTCTCAAGCTCTCATGCTCCATCTCCTACCAAAGGGAGTTTGGACTTCTTGTGCTTAGTGCTTTTCTCTTCTGTGTTTGTTTTGTTTTCATTTCTCTGTCCTATGCACAGATTTTCAGGACTGTGCTGAGGATCCCGTCACAGCAGGAACGGCACAAAGCCTTTTCGACATGCCTTCCTCACCTGGCCATCATCTCTGTCTTTATCGGCACTGCCATGTTTGCCTGCCTGAAGCCCCCCTCCATCTCCTCCCCATCCCTAGACCTGGTGCAGGCAGTTCTATACTCGGTGGTGCCTCCAGCAGTGAACCCCCTCATCTACAGCATGAGGAACAAGGAGATCAAGGATGCCCTGAGGAAGCTCATGAGATGTACAGTATTTCAGCATCAATAAGGTGTCCTACTGCCTCATATGACTTCTAGAACTTCTCATGAACACCCAAGGCTATCTTTGTCCATATTCATTTTTTTTAATTTCCTTTCTTGTTTCATATTTCTTTCTATCAATATTCATAACAAAATATTGTGAGTGTTCCTCCTTCTTCACAATCTTTTTTCGTTCTAAGCCAGAGACCTTTACATGAGAAGCTAGGGTCCCTGTGTAATAAAGGTCAATAAAGGATCCAACAGATAGCTGTTTGCCTCACTGCCAATTTCTCATAACCTCACTGGAGTTGATGGAGCAGCCCCAGCATGCAGGAGAGGGTCTCACTGGACACTCCAGTGCTGTCTCCAGGCCCCTACAGCCACCTAGAGGTACTCTGTTGTGCTCCCAGACAGGCATGGAGATGGAGTAGTGCAGGATCAGTGTACCTCAAACAAGCTACCCCAAGACTTTTATTCATACCTCAAGAATCTTTTACTCATTGTTCTTTATATTTTTTAATGTGATAATATAATCTGTGACAAGATGTTGTCATTTATTCCACACCTTTTTTCACACCCACCTGTCTTATTCAGCCAAGTAGCTGCTCCCTGAAGAGGCCTCTTGCTTTTGTGGGCCTCTCCGTGGATGGAGGGGGATAGGCTGAGAGTCCCAGGGTGATCTGTGAGGTACCGAGGGCTGCCTTTTTAGTGGCATGAGCCAAAGCAGACAGCACCTGGTTTGGACTTACCAGCCTGGGACTGTCCTAGTCGTGGTGGGGCAGATGGCAGATGCCACCCTGAAGAGGAATCTGGAGATGCCAGGAGATGTCAGGGGATCGTTCGCTGAGGGTTAGGTGTGCTCTGCAGTGGAGTAGGGGTTCATGGTGTGCAGGGGGGTCCTGCACTGAGGCAACCTCAGGGACTGGAGGGAGCTGCCAGTGGCTGGTGAGGCTTGGACAGGGCCAGCAGCAGCAGCCACCCCCATGGACAGAAGCTGTGCCTGGGGAGCATGAGCAGCTAGGAGAACAGTGACCAGGACATGGCATGGCAGTTGGCACAGAAGAGTGCCCAGGGAGGGTGGATGTTGGGTCGCTTTCTATTCTGGGAGCAGCAGAGGAAGGGCCTTCTAATTTAATAGAAGTGGTGTCCACCTGCTGAGCCTCCTGGTCTGAGGCTGAAACCTAGACAGCGGGGCCTCAACCTCCCCAGGCAGGTGCTCACACCCAAACAGACCTTCTGAGCAGGAAAGAGCTGCCCAGACCCTCAGTTCTGGGGAACTCCAGAACCTGGAAGTGCCCCTAGGGCCTGAAAGCAGAGGTAGGTGTCATGAGTGCAAGCGTGCTCAGCTGGATGAACTTTTCAAGCAGGTGGCTTTGTTGTGAGAGGAGCTCACTGGGCAATGTAGCATCCAGGAATCTGAGCGGGAGATTGACAAATGGTATTATGTGTTGCCGTTGACAAGCAACAGCACTGCCTTAAGTCCTGGCAAGGAGAATGTAAACAAGCTTCCATCCCTGAACCGACAAAATTGAATGACAAGACAAGGGAGAGTGGACCCTTGACTCTGCTCAGAGCTGGAGGAGGAGTCTCCCCCTTGTCCCTGAAGTGCCCCTGCACAACAGATACAATGCTCTAGGGCTGGAGAAGGGCTACTATGAGTAATGGTAAAGACCTCAGAAAGGGTAACCATACTAAGTTGGCTCATTGTCCCAACTGCATCAGAACCAGTGCCACAAAAAAGTCATGAAGGTTGTTAGTAATTGCATCCTCCTCCCCAAGACACACCCATTGGCCATCCCCATAATCTCTCTGGAGAGTTTTGCTGCCTGTCTGGGGCCTGCATTCATGATACTACAAATATGCTACCAGGCCTGGTGGGTCCCAAAGACTACCGCCCCTTCCTACTTTTTCACATAGGATCAAATGAGGCTGCAACAAGGAGACTCCAAAACATCAGAAGGTCCCTCAGAAAAATGTTAAAGGGATCAGGAGCACAAGCAGTGTTCTCTTTCCTCCCAGATGGTGACTGGGACCCAAGAAAAAGGAGACAAATGGATCAAGTGAATGATTGGGTGAGAGTCTGGTGCCATGCTCAAGGTTCTGGGTCCAGCGATATTGGACACATTTTTGAGAAACCAGGCATGCTGACTGCAGCTGGGGTACACCTGACCAGGTGGGGCAAAAGTGTTCTGGGCAATAAGCTGGCTGGGCTTATCAGGAGGGTTTCAAACTAGATGCAATGGGGGAAGGGTATGAACCTCTGAAGGATGAAAGCAAACCTGGGAATGTTGTCACTTTAGGAAACAACAGGAAATACTCGTGACCTATCCCAAAGCAATCAGGAAGGGTTCTGTCGGAATGGGAGTGACCCAGCATAAAGATGCAACCTCGGTGCAAGTATAATCGTTCTCCATTATTGAAGTTCTAACAAAGACTATATAGGCTACTTACTACAGCACATGCTGACAATAACTTATGATTGGTCTAGCTTCTCTGTACACGCGTCTCCAGCACTAATATAACTGGTAAAATGGAGTTGTTCATGCGGAGTGATGTCATCTCTCCTCCTACACATAGTTCCGCATATTCTAGTTGTAACATCACTCAAGGTTATCAGCCCTGGGCCCACATTATCTTCACGGTCCTTCACAACCTGAGTTGCTCATTGCAATTAAATCATGCCCCTTCTCACTTAACCATGAGTCCACAGGGTTCCTCTGAAAACATGGTGCCACTGATAGCCCAGATGAAGTGCCTCTACACCAATGCATGCTGCATGGGAAACAAGCAAGAGGAGTTGTAAATCATGATGCAATTAGACATATATGACTTGATTGCTACCATGGAAATGTGGTGGGATGGATCACATAGCTGGAACACTGGCATGGAGGACTACAAGCTCTTCAGAAGAGAGAGGCAGGGAAGGAGGGGAGGGGGTGTTGCTCTCTATGTTAGGGAAGGGACTGATTGTGAAGAGTTGCCTCTGAGAAACAGCCATGGCAGGTTGAGAGCTTGTGGGTGAAAGTCAAGGACCGCAGCAATAAAGGACACCTTGTGGTCGAGATGTACTCCAGGCCACCTGATCAAAGAGAGCCTGTTGATGAGGCCTTCTTGCTTCAACTACAAGAAGCATCATGCTTGCACAATTTCTTCCTGGTGGAGGACTTCAACCACCCAGATGTTTGCTAGGAAATCTACACAGCAGGCTGTAAGCAATCCAGGAGACTCCTAGAGTGCATTGATGATAACTTCCTGGTATTAGGTATTAGACAAACCAACCAGAGGAGAAGTGTTACTGGAGCTGGTGCTCACCAATGAAGAAAAAACTTATTCAAGAGGTTAAGATCGGAGCCAGTCTGGGCTGCAGTGACAACACCCTGTTTGAGTTTGTAATCTTGAGGAATCAAGATCCCCTCTGGCGAAGAGCAAAGCCAGGACCCTGATATTTCAAAGAGTTAACTTCAAGCTATTGAAAAACCTAGTGGATGAGATCCCCTGGATCCCTTTCCTTAGGGACAAAGGAGCTGAACAGAGCTGGCAACTCTGAAGAGGGTTCCCCCTCTGATGGATGAGAAAGAAGAACTGGTAACAGCAGACATGAAGAAGGTTAAGGATTCAGCAACTTCTTTGCCTCAGCATTCACTGCTAGTCAGGCTTTCCACAGGCTTTTCCTGAATCCATAGATGAGGGCTAGGGGAACAAAGTCCCTCCCACTGTAACCAAAGAGCAGGTTGGAGACCACTTGATGAAACTGAAAAAGTTCAAATCTATGGGCCGGATGACATGAATCCTACGGTCCTGAAACACTAGACTAATGTAGTCACCAAGCCACTCTCCATCATATTTGAAAAATCATGTCAGTCAGACAATGTCCCCAGTGACTGGAAACTGAGAAACATCACTCCAATTTTTAAAAAGGCTAGAAAGGAGGACCTGGGGAACTACAGAGCACTGAGCCTCACCTCTGTGCCTGGCAAGATCATGGACCAGTTCCTCCTGGAAGCAATGTAAAGGCACATGCAAGACAACGAGGTAATCCAAGACAGCCAGCACAGCTTCATCAAAGGCAAATCATGCCTGACCACTCTGTTGGTCTTTGATAGAGTGATTGCATCAGTGGACAAGGGAAGACTGACTGATGTCAACTACCTGGACTTTTGTAAGGCCTTAGACATGGTCCCAAATGACATCCTGGTCTCCAAATTTAGAGAGAGATGGATTTGAAGGGTTGACCACTCAGTGTATAAGGAATTGGCTTGAAAGCAGCACCCAAAGAGTGGTGGTCAATGGCTCCATGTCCAGGTGGAGGCCAGTGATTAGTGGTGTCCGTCAGGGCTCTGTCCTGGGACCAGTACTGTTTAATATCTTTATTAATAACATAGACAGTGGGACTGAGAGCATCTGCAAGTTTGCAGATTGCACTAAGCTGAGTGGTGCAGTTGATACAGCAGAAGGGATGCCAACCAAAGGGACCCATACAATCTTGAGAAGTGGGCCCACATGAAGCTAATCAGGTTAAACAAGTCTAAGTGCAAGGTGTGACACCTGCACCAAGGCACTCCCAGACATGAGGACAGACTGGGTGAAGAGCTCATTAAAAGCAGCCTTGCAGAGAAGGACTTGGGTGTTCCACTGGACAAAATGCTTGATGTGAGCCAGCAGTGTGTGTCTGCAGCCCAGAAAGCCAACTGCATCCTGGGCTGCATTAACAGAAGAGTGGCCAGCAGGTTGAGGGAGGAGATTTTGCCCCTCTGTTCTGCTCTTGTGAAACCTCACTTAGAGTACTGCATCTAGGTCTGAGGCCCCCAGCACAAGAACTACATTGATCTGTGTCCTGGTTTTAGCTAGGAGAGAGTTAATTTTCCTCCCAGTAGCTGGTAGAGTGCTATGTTTTGGATTAGGATGAGAAGAGTGCTGATAACATGCTGATGTTTTAATTGCTGGAGAGCAATGCTTACACTATGCCAAGGACTTTTCAGCTCCTCGCTCTGTCCTGCCAGTGGGCAGGCTGGGGGTGCAGCAAGAGCTGGGAGGGGACAGACCCAGGACAGCTGACCCAAACTGACCAAAGGGGTATTCCATACCATCTGATGTCATGCTAAACAATATCTAGGGGTGGCTAGCCAGGGTGGGGGGCCGGCTGCTCGGGGTTGGGCTGGGTATCGGTCAGCGGGTGGTGAGCAATTGCATTGTGCATCACTTGTTTGTATATATTATTATTATTATTATTATTTTATTTTTCTGTCCTAATAAACTGTCTCTATCTCAACCCGTAGGTTTCATTTTTTTTTCTCATTTCTCTCCCCCATCCCAGAGAGGGAGGGGGGAGGGTGAGCGAATGGCTGTGTGGTGTTTAGCTGCTGGCCAGGTTAAACCACAACAATCTGATAGGTCATGTCCAGAGGACAGCTACAATGTTGATCAGAGTGCTGGAGAACCTCTTATATTAAGAGCTTCACCAGGCCTAGGAAGTGTAGGTCTCTCAGCCTCCACACATGTGACCCCTATCCCTGTCTTGGTACACCTCCTCTCCATTCCTCTCCATTCCTCTCCACTCCTCTCCATTCCTCTCCACTCCTCTCCATTCCTCTCCACTCCTCCAGAAAGGAAGCCCCACTCTGGGAAACATTATTTCAATTAGGGCCACACCAGTACGGAGTCAAGGAAGATGTTAAGTCCCTTGCCTGGGTGGACACACTCCTAGAGTATCCCAATGTGGACACGTCCATATTTATGTTTAGCACTGATGGCTCATATGGCATCCCTGGTTGTGCCCAGACCCTTCTCCTCGAGGTTACTCTTCCTGCAGTCTGGTCCAAGCTTGTTGTGATGTATGGAATTGTACTGTCCCAACAGCCATCTGGGCTGCATTAGAAAGAGCATTGCCAGCAGGTCAAGCAAGAGATCCTCCCTCTGATTTGAGCACTGGCGACACCACCTCTGCAGGACTGTGACCAGTGCTGGGCTCTTCAGTACAAGAGGAACACGGGCTTGATGGAGTGAGTCCAGCAAATGGCCATGGAGATGGTGAGTTCTCCAAATGGCCATGGAGACTGGAACGTTCTTCATAAGATGAGAGGTTGGGAGAGCTGGGACTGTTCAGCCTGCAGAAGGCAGGGCTCCATGAGGGTCCTTGTCAATGAATATCAAAATTTGATGGGAGGTTGTGAGGAAGAGGGAGCCAGGCTCTTCTTGATCATGCCCAGCAACAGCAGAAGCAGCAGTGGACACAATCTGAATCACATGATATTTCTTCTGACCATAAACGAACACCTCTTTACTGTGGGGGGCTGATCATTGGAAACACTTGCCCAGAGAGCTTGTGGAGTCTCCCATTCCTTGGAGATGTTCCAGAGATGACTGGCCGGGTCGCTGACAACAGGTTCTAACTGACCACTCTTGAGTAGGAAGGTTTGGCACTAGACAAGTCTCCAGAGGCCTCTTCCAACTCTCATTATTCTGTGACCCTGGAATGCCCAGCACTGCTGGGAGAATTTTTCTGTGGTACTCCTGTGCACTTTTGACTGCAGGTGCCCATAGAGCAGAACTTCCTCCTGAGGATGAATTTGTGGACCATGTAATCCTGAGGACATGGCCAAGCAGGAATTACTAATGCCAGCAATTCCTCCAGAAATGGCCAGGTCCAATACCCCCAGTTTCAATGCCCAACCCCTTTGCCCTAAAGGATTTGGGTTGCAAGGGACTTCTGGAGGTCTCTAGCACTGTGGTCTGCTCTGAGCAGGGATAATGTTACTGCCATTTAGATCAGACTGACCAGTACTTTCTCCTGACCCAGCACTGATCTTCTCCATGGTGATTACTCCTGTCCTTAAACTCATCAGAAATTTCCCATTCTGGTGTTGTCCTCATCATCTCTTGCACATTTCTCCCCTCCCTGTCCCCAGGCCTGATTCTTATGCCTCTTTTTACCAACTTTAATTGCACTGGCATGGAGGTATCTTTCTTCCTAGCAAACATATAGTGGTGTGCTTTGCATTTCTTCAAGATGGAGGACCCAGGGAACTAGAGGCCAGCCAGCTTCAGCTTGATCCCTGGGAAAGGGACGGAACAGCAAATCCTGGTAACTATTTCCATGCCCATGAAGGACAAGAAAATCATCAGGAAGAGTCATGAGGGAGTCACCAAGGGGAAGTCATGCGTGACCAACTGGCTAAGCCTCTGAAATGAAGTGACCAGCCTGGTAGCTGAGGGCCAAACACTGGGTATTGTCTACCTAGACATGAGTAATTTTTTCACACTGTCACCCAGTAGACCGTAGAATCTTAGAATCCTAGATTCCTAGAATCCGAGAATCCTAGAGTCATAGAATCATAGAACTGCTTGGGTTTGAAGAGACCTTAATGATCATCTAGTTCCAGCCCCAATGCCATGATCAGGAATGCCACCCTCTAGATTAGGTTGCCCAGGGCCTGATCCAACGGCCTTGAACACCTCCAAGGATGGAGCTTGCAGAACTTCTCTGGGCAACATGTTTCTGTGCATCACCCCCCTCTGTATGAAGAATTTCCTCCTAACATTTCATCTAAAACTCCCATGGTGTAGTTTAAAACCATTCGCCCTTGCCCTATCACTATCTGCTTGTGTAAAATTTGTTCTCCATCTTTTTTTTTTTTTTTTTTTTTTTTTTTTTTTTTTATGAGCTCCCATTATGTACTGAAAGACTGAAATGAGGTCACCCCTGAGTTTTCTCTGCTCCAGGCTGAACATCCTCAGCTCTCTCAGCACTTCTTCAGAGGATCGGTGCTCCAGCCCTCTGATTATCCTCATGGACATCCTGTGGACCCACTCTAATAGATTTCTTTCCTAATTTTTAGCAGGCTGTCACCCAGACACATTAATGAATACTATGAGCAGGATTAGAGGGGTCCTGCCTCCAGTCAGGGGGAAAGAGGGGACAATCAGGTTTATTGGACTGTGTAGATTTGATGGCCTTGTACATCAGACCCACAGAAGTATAAGGTTTTAGTAGACACCTGTGCACAATGTACTGTAATGCCACCAAGCTATAAAGGGGCAGAAGCCATTTATATTTCTGGAGTGACAGGGATGTCCCAGCAGTTAACTGCAGTGGGGGCTGAAGTGAGCTTAACTGGGAAGGAGTGGCAAAAGCACCCAGTTAAGACTGTCCTGGAGGCTGCATCCATCCATGGCATATACTAACTCAGATTTTGCCATAAAACAAAATAAGGTCGAAGGACCTTCACAGGAGATACAGTTTTAGGAATAAAATGGCAAGATGACTGTCATCAGATCCCAATGGATGTGATCAACAAAATGACAGCTATGTCTCCACCAACTAGCAAAAAAGAAACACAAGCTTCCTTAGGCACTGTGAGTTTCTGGAGAATGCACATTCCAAATCAGAGTCTGATTGGCAGCCCTCTCAATCCTGTCACCTGGAAGAAGAACAATTTCTCATGGGACCCTGAGCAATGACAATCATTTGAACAAATTAAATGGGAGGCAGTTCGTGCAGTAGTTCTTGGGACAGTTCAAGCAGGACAAGATGTAAAAAATGTGCTCTGCAGCTCAACCAGGGAGAATGGCCCACCTGGAGCCTCTGTCAGAAAGAGCCCGGGGAGATTCGACGTCAAGCCCTAGGATTTTGGAGTCACAGATTGTGCTGAGTCTGGCTGGGATGGAGTTAACTTTCCCTGGAGTGGCCCACACAGTGCTGTGTTCTGCTAGAACAGCACTGGTATCACACCAGTGTTTTGTCTATTGCTGAGCAATACTGGCACAACATCTGGAATCCCTCGACCCAGACCACTCACACCCCCAAGAGCCAGCAGGCTGGGGGTGGGCAAGAGGTGGGGAGGGGACATCACTAGGGCAGCTGACCTAAACCAGAAAAACAGATATTCCATACCATATGGTGTAACACTCAGCAATAAAATGTGGGAAAGGGGAAGGAGAGGGGGGCTCTTGCTTCCTGGGACATGGCCAAACATTGCTCATCAATGGAAAGTAGAGAGTAATTTTTCTTTTCTTTTCTTTTCTTTTCTTTTCTTTTCTTTTCTTTTCTT
>NW_023309894.1:12165-21450 GCF_011077185.1 Oxyura jamaicensis
TTCTTTTCTTTTCTTTTCTTTTCTTTTCTTTTCTTTTCTTTTCTTTTTCTTTTCTTTTTCCAATAAAACCTTATTAAGTGAGTGTGGTTGTGGTGGAATTCAGCTGCCCACCTGAGTAAAACCACCACGCAGATACAGAGGATCTGAGACCCTCTATACTTGCACCAAAAAAGAGATACTGGCAGCATATGAAGGAGTTTGAGCTGCTTCAGAAGTGGATGGTACTGAAGCACAGCTTGTCCTGGCACTCTGCCTGCCAGTGCTGGGTTGGACGTTCAAAGGGAGGGTCCCCTCTACACACCATGCAACTGATGCTATACGTAGTAAGTGGGTAGCACTGATTACCCAAAAAGCTCAAATAGGAAACCCCAGTCACCCAGGAATCTTGGATGTGATCATGGACTGGCCAGAAGGCAAAGATTTTGAATTATCTCCAGAGGAAGAAGTGACATGATGAAGAGGCCTACTGCCTAATAAACTCCCAGAAAATGAGAAGCGATATGCCCTGTTCGCTGATGGGTACTGTCATATTATAGCAAAGCATTGGAAGTGGAAGGCTTCTGTATGGACTCCTCCATGACACGTTCCAGAAACTGCTGAAAGAGAAGGTGAATTGAGCCTGTTTGCAGAAAGTGAAGGCCATCCAGCTGGCTTTAGATATTGCTGAACAGGAAAAGAGGCCAGTGCCCTACAGAGCACATAAAACCATGCTCAGGAAGATAGTCTGGGTTATTTCTGCCTAAGGCAAAGACAAACCCATCCATTGGATGGCTTTTGTTCAGGGTCCTGGATGTACTTGGTGGGTAATGCAGAAAGATGGGGGTGTCCCAGGTGTACCTCACAGGGACTGTATTTGGAGTGAGAACAGCCCATGATTTGAAATTTATGATGCCAATTGCTGCATCACACTGTGTGTCATCACTACGGTGTTAATGGAATTAGAGTTACCCATACTAATGAAGAATGAATCTTGATGGAACTGGGCAAGAGCAATGGTGATGGAACTAGAGTTGGCTTCAGCATGCAACAATCCAACACCACTTTCTTCCATCCTGAAGGACTATTATGACAGAAGGAGCCTGAACTCACAGACTAAATGAACTCAACAGACATCTCAGAAGGATGGGCCATAGGCCTAGGATTTTATATCTCTGTGCTATATCGAAGGACTGGAAAGGTGGTAGTGATTAATTGGGACGTGCTGGAAAGTATGGGACCTAAGCTTGATGCAGATGTTATAGAATAAATAATGGATATTTTATGGGTTCAGCTAGGTTAGAGATAATTTTCCTCCTAGTAGCTGGTATGGTGCTGGTTTAGATTTATGATGAAAAGAGTGCTAACTATAATAAGTAACTAATATAATAGTGTTAATAGCGATAACACACCACTGTTTTAGTTGTTGCAAAGCAGTGCTTACTGTGGTGGTTTTACTCAGGTGAGCAGCCGAGCTCCGCCACAACTGCTCTCTCTCACTCTCCCTCCTCAAAGAGTAATGGGAAGAAAATAAGATGCAAAGGGCTCAGGGGTTGAGATAAGGATGGGGAGAGATTGCTCAGTAATTATTGTGATGGGCAAAACAGACTCAGAGTAGGGAGATCATTAAAGTTCTTGCCTATTACTAACAAGCTAGAGAAGTGAGAAACAAAGGAAAGAAAACAAAAACATCTTCCTCCCATCCACCCTCCTCCTCCCAAGCGGCTCAGGGGAATGGGAGAGTGGGGACTGTGGTCACTCTATAGCACTTCATCTCTGCCACTCCTTCTCAGCCACTCTCTGCCCCTACTCCAACGTGGGGTCCCTCCCACGGGATGCAGTCCTTGCTGAACTAATCCTGTGTGGGCTGCCCAAAGGCAGCAGCTCTTTAAGAACTGCTCCAGATTTGGGTCCATACCATGGGCTTCATCCCTCAGGAGCAAACTGCTCCAACCTGGGTCCCCCATGGGCAGCAGCTCCTGCCAGATCACCTGCTCCTGCGTGCTCCCCTCTCCACAGGCTGCATCTCTGGCCTGGAATCTGTTCTGGCAGGGGTTCTTCACAGGCTGCAACCTCCTTCCAAGCAGATCCACCTGCTCCACTGTGGGTTCCTCCACTGGATGCAGCATGGAAATCTGCTCCGCTGTGCTATTCCATGGGCTTCAGGGGAACTGCCTGCTTCCCCATGGTCCTCACCACAGGCTGCAGGGGAACTTTAGCTCTGGCTCCTGGTGCACCTCTCCCCCTCCTTCTTCACTGACCTTGGTGTCTGCAGGGCTGTATCTCACTCTTCCCTCTCCCAGCTGCTGTTGTGCAGCTTTTTTTTTTTTTTTTTTTTTTTTTTTTTTTTCCTTTTTTAAGTATGCTCTCACAGAGGATTCTTCTCACAGGAGCCACCCCTGCAGCCCCCTGCCTACCAAAACCTTGCCACATAAACCCACTACACTTACACAGAGCGAAGATCTTTTCTGCTTGTTGTGCTGCCCTGCCATAGAGGAGGCTGAGGGTGCACGAGCTGGAAGGATACAGAACCGGGAGAGCTGACCCCATCTGGCCAAGGAGATATGCCAGACCATAAGAGGTACTCAAGAATAAAACTGGTAGGAGTGAGACAGGTGAGGTGACTGATATTATTTGGGGACTGGCTGGGCATCAGTTGGTGGGTGGTGAGCATCACCACCAGGGTGTTGTACATCGCTTGTTTCAATTTTATTTTTATTTTTACTTTTGTTTTTATTTTTAATTTACTAAATTTATTTTTATTTTTATTCATTTTTTTTGTTGTTTATTTCTTATTAGATTGACTTTACCTCGACTGATGAGTTCTTGCCTTTTTACTGTTTTTGCTTCACAAGGTGTCAGTAAGCTAATGGCTGTGTGGTTTTTCACTGCCCACCACATGCAATCAATAGCAAATCAATAGCAAATAACTTCTTGCTGAGGCGATCGGCTCTGGGGCAGATGTGTTCTGCAGCGGAGTGGGGGATTGAGGCGGGCAGGGCTTTTTTGTGGCATCGAGGCCACTCAAAGCAGCGAGGAAGCTGCCAGGACCCGTCAGCCCTTGTGCAGGAGGCTGATGAGGCATAGGCGGAGCCAGCAAAGGCAGTTCAAAGGCAGCCCCTAGGGAGTGGGAGCGACCTGGAGTATGGCGAACAGGACAGGCAAACAGGGCATGGAGCATCAGAAGGGTGTGGTGTGGTGAAGGGAATGAATGACATGACTCCAGGCTGGTGCATAGCTGAAGCAACTTTATTGTCTAACCCCTCTACTTATATAGACTTAGTGTATCTACAGGCTTTTATCACTCAACTTGGCAAAGCTTGCTCGTTAGCCGTTATTTATTGTTCAAAAGGCAATCGCGTGGCAGCCATATCTCCTTTGCATGTAGTGATGAGCAACAGGGCAGACTGCACCTGTTGTTTTTGTTCTTCTTATCTTCAAGCTACGTGACTTTCACCTTGTTCTGCATTTTCCCATTTTTCACTTCATCTCTGTATCTAATATACTCCACATACTTTCTGACTGATTTCCCACAGTGCATCAGTTTGCGCGGCAGTGCGCACAGGCAGGGCGAGCAGGGAGGGCCCCTCGCCGCTCTTTTGCAGTGGTCTTTCCCATCGGTACTTGTAACCTGCTTGCGAAGAGCCTGGTCATGGTATCAACCAGGCAGAAAGCCATGGCCTTTTCATCTCTTGCGGCCTCTCCAGCCACAGTCACTGATGTGGCAACTCGGAGGGCTCGGGGAAACACACCGCCATTCAGGTCTTGGGCTGCAGGGTGTGCCCGAGTCTTCTGTGTGCTAGTGAGATGGTGTGCTAGTGAGGTCCTTCGGTTGGCTCCACAAGGTGCTGCATATAGGGAGGTGCATTTGAAGTGCTTCTACACAAATGCACGCAGTATGAGGAATAAAATGGATGAGCTAGAAGTCTTGTCTGAGTCCCACAGCTACAACATCATTGGCATAAGTGAAATCTGGTGGGATGAGTCCTTTGGCTGGTGTGTCGCAATAGATGGTTACAGGATCTTCAGGAGGAACAGGCAGGGTACGCGAGGTGGGGTGGCGGGGGGGGGGGGGGGGGGGGGATGTATGTGAAGCATGGGCTGGACTGTGTGGAACTTCAAGTTGGCGATGGCAAAGTTGAGAACCTCTGGGTAAGGATTAAGGGATGAACAAATAAAGGGGATGTTGTTGTGGGAGTCTATTACAGACCACCTGACCAGGACGACAACGCTGATGATTTTTTCTTTGCAGAACTAAGAGATGCCTTGAGATCAACTCCCCTTGTCCTTATGGGGAACTTCAACTTGTCAGACGTCAACTGGGATCACCACACAGCTGACACAAGCAAGTCCAGGAGGTTCATAAAGCACCTCGATGATAACTTCTTGGTACAGGTGCTAAGGGAGCCAACTAGGAACGGTGCCCTCCTAGGTCTTATGCTGGAGAACAGAGAGGGTCTTGTGGGAGACATGGTGGTTGGTGGCCATCTCGGTCATAGTGACCATGAAGTGGTTGAATTTAGAATTTATGGTGACAGAAGGAAAACAGCCACCAAAACTTCAGCCCTGGATATGGGGAGACAGGACTTCAGGCTGCTCAGGGAAGTAGTCGGTAAGGTCCCCTGGGAAACTGTTTTTGAAGGCATGGGTGTCCATCAGTGCTGGTCAGTCTTTAAGCACTGCCTCCTAAAAGCACAAGATCAGGCAATTCCAAAATATCAGAAGTCAAGCAGGCAGGGCAGCAGGTCAGCCTGGCTGACCAGGGATCTTCTACTGGAGCTTAGGCGAAAAAAGAAGGTGTATAGGTGCTGGAAGGAGGGTCCAGTGATGTGGAAGGAATACAGGGATGCTGTTTGTGTTTGGAGGGAGAAAATGCATGTGGCCAAAGCCCAACTAGAGCTGAAGCTGGCCATGTCTGTGGGAGACAATAAAAAAGTTTTTTAGATATGTGAACAGAAAAAGGAGAACCAAAGAAAACATAGGTCCACTGCTTGATGGGGAAGGTCCCCTCACAGACAGTGACATAGGCAAAGCAGAGAGGTTTAATGCCTTCTTCGCCTCTGTCTTCAATGGGCTTTGGGACCCAGGGTGCCCTGTGTTGGAGGACCGTGACAGTGGGAATGATAAACTCCCAACTGACCTTGAATGTGTGCAGGATTTACTGCTCCACATGGATCCATACAAGTCCATGGGTCTGGATGAGATTTATGCCAGGGTGCTTAAAGAGCTGGCTGACGTCATTGCGGGACTTCTCTCAATTATTTTTCAATGATCTTGGGAATCTGGAGAGGTCCCGGAAGACTGGAAGCTGGCAAACGTTGTACCAATTTTCAAGAAGGGCAAGAAAGAAAGACCCTAGCAATTACAGGCCTGTCAGTCTCACGTCAGTGCCTAGTAAAATTATGGAGAAGATTATCCTTGCATTTATTGAAGTGCACCTGGGGGCCAATGCAGTCATTGGTCCCAGCCAACATGGGTTCACAAGGGGTAGGTCCTGCCTAACAAATTTGACTTCCTTTTACGATAAGATCACTCATCTAGTTGATCAAGGGAAACCAGCTGATGTGATCTTTTTGGACTTCAGCAAAGCTTTTGACATTGTTTCCCATAGGATCCTACCGGACAAAATGTCCAGCATACAACTTAACAAAAACATCATCCGATGGGTGAGCAATTGGCTGACAGGCAGGGCTGAAAAGGTTGTAGTAAATTGGGCCACATCAGGCTGGCGGATGGTCACTAGTGGGGTCCCTCAAGGCTCCATTTTAGGGCCAGTCCTCTTCAATGTTTTTATAAATTATTTGGATGTAGGACTAGAAGGTTTTTGCCGATGACACTAAACTTGGAGGAGTTGTAGACTCAGCTGAGGTTGCAAAGGCCTTGCAGAGAGATTTGGGCAGATTGGAGAGCTGGGCAATCACGAACAACATGAAGTTTAACAAAAGCAAGTGCCAGTTCCTGCACCTGGGACGGGGCAACCCTGGCTATACATACAGACTGGGTGATGAGAAGCTGGAGAGCAGCCCCTCAGAGAGGGATCTGGGGGGTTGTGGTTGACAGCAAGTTGAATATGAGCCAGCAGTGTGCCCTGGCAGCCAGGAGGGCCAACCATATCCTGGGGTGCATCAAGCACAGCATTGCTAGTCAGTCGAGGGAAGTGATTGTCCTGCTCTGCTCCGTGCTGGTGCGGCCTCACCTTGAGTGCTGTGTGCAGTTCTGGGCACTGCAGTACAAAAAGGATGTAAAACTGTTGGAGAGTGTCCAGAGGAGGGCAACGAAGATGGTGAAGGGCCTAGAGGGGAAGACATATGAAGAGGAGTTGAGGTCACTTGGCCTGTTCAGCCTGGAGAAGAGGAGGCTGAGGTGAGACCCTCATTGCGGTCTACAACTTCCTTGCAAGGGGGAGTGGAGAGGCAGGCACCAACCTATTCTCCGTAATCACCAATGATAGGACCCATAGGAATGGGGTTAAGCTGAGGCAGGGGAGGTTTAGTCTGGTCATCAGGAGGAGGTTCTTCACTGAGAGGGTGGTTGCACACTGGAACAGGCTCCCCAGTGAAGTAGTCACTGCACCAAGCCTGTCTGAATGTAAGAAGCGATTGGACTGTGCATTTAGTCACGTGGTCTAATATTTTGGGTAGCCCTGTGTGGTGCCAGGAGTTGGACTTGATGCTCGTTATGGGTCCCTTCCAACTCGGGATATTCTATGATTCTATGATTCTATAAATGAGTCCTGATCCAGGCCTCCGTCCTTACAAGACCATCCTCTGACCCTGATCTCAACACACTGAGCTGATGGAGAAAGAAGGAAAGCAATGATCTTCTTTGTTGTCTATTCCTTGGAAATGTTCTTGACTACAGTTTTGTAAGAAAACCTCAGCCTTCAAGTAGTGCACTGAGGAGATGCTGTCTGAGCATGCAGTCCCAGCATGGCCACTCAGCAGCACTGGCAACAAGCTACAGGAGCAGCTGGGCATTACACCACCAGCAGGGCTCAGAAGGAGGGAGTGGCAGTGGCAAGGGAGCAGCTCTGCATGGACCCAGTGCTGGTGCTCCCTGGCTGTGCTGCTGGGCCATGACTCTTTTCCCCATCACCTTTGCACACAGGTACTGCCCCTGCAGCCACAGAAAAGGTCTCAGAGGAAGGATATTAAAACAAATGGCAATTTAATTGGTTTAAATACACAAAGAAAAATAAGAATGACTTTTAATGGTGAACAACACTTCTAAGAATAAAGTTGAGAAAAAATAAATACCATAAGACAAGAACACAAGACAAGCTTGACCTATAATGACCATTATGAGTGATTTGTAGAACAGGGCAGGCAGTTTATTGCTTATGAAATACAGTTGGTCTTCAGTTTCCACACAGCATGCTTGAGGTCCTGGTTCCTCATGCTGTAGATAAGGGGGTTCACTGCTGGAGGCACCATGGAGTACAGAACTGCCAGCACCAGGTCCAGAGAAGGAGAAGACATGGAGGGGGGCTTCAGGTGAGAAAACATGATAGCGCTGATAAAGAGGGAGACAACGGCCAGGTGAGGGAGGCACGTGGAAAAGGCTTTTTGCCGTCCCTGCTGTGAGGGAATCCTCAGCACAGCCCTAAATATCTGTACATAGGACAGAGCAATGAACATGAAACAACCCCCAAATAGAAAAGCACTAACCACAACCATCCCAGCGGCTCTTAGGTATGACTCTGAGCAGGAGAGCTTGAGGATCTGGGGGATTTCACAGAAGAATTGGTCCACAGCATTACCATGGACAAGAGGTAGTGAAAATGCATTGGCAGTGTGCAGCACACCATGGAGAAAGCCGCTGCCCCAGGCAGCTGCTGCCATGGTGGCACAGGCTCTGCTGCCCAGAAGGGTCCCATAGTGCAGGGGCTTGCAGATGGCAATGTAGCGGTCAAAGGCCATGATGGTGAGAAGAGAAAACTCTGCTGAAATCAAAAAGACTAGCAGAAAGATCTGGGCAGAACATCCTGTGTAGGAAATGTATGTGGTATTCCAGAGGGAATTCGCCATGGCCTTGGGGATAGAGGTGGAGATGCTGCCCAGGTCGAGGAGGGCGAGGTTGAGAAGGAAGAAGTACATGGGGGTGTGGAGGTGGTGGTCGCAGACTACGGCTGTGATGATGAGGCCGTTGCCCAGGAGGGCAGCCAAGTAGATGCCCAAGAAGAGCCCAAAGTGCAGGAGCTGCAGCTCCCGTGTGTCTGAGAATGCCAGGAGGAGGAATTCAGTGATGGAGCTGCCGTTACACATTGATTGCAATCCTGAGCAAGGGAGCCTGTTCAAAACAAGAAATGACAGTGCAATATGTAAAGACTTATTTGATGAAACCCATTGCATGTCTCACACAACATTCACAAACAGAACACACTCTGCCTCATTCAATTCAGGAAGAACTTTCTGCAGCTCCTTGACTTACCTCTGGTTGGTGCTCTGAGAGTGCCACAAAAAAGAAGGGGGCTCTGCTGTGGGCTCTGCAGCAGTCAGTCCTTGTCTAGCGCAGCAGATAAAAAGGAACCTGGAGTGATCTGAAAAGACCACTTGCCAGGGACATTTCCTTGTTTGCAGGACACGAGGAGAAGGTCAACTAATTCCTTAAGAAACAACAAAGTTGATGTTGGTACTGTCTGAGGTGCCTCACAGCTGTGCAGCAATGTTTGAGGATACTTAATCTGTAAAAAAAACAAAACACTTCTATCACACTGATATACTCCTGCCTCAAAAACATGGGCAGGAAAATGGAAGCAGTGACTGTAGGAAGTGCATTGCCTTCTGGTAGGTCTTGCCTTGCAGTTCTGCTGTGCAATGCCCTGGGGAGGAGTGGTGCTGTGAGCAGCCTGCCCCAGGCAGCAGGCTCTGGGCAGAAGCAGGACCCTGCCCTGCCGTGCCCTGCCAGGGGGGCTCCTTCCACCCACAGCTTCTACCCGCAGCCCCTGGGCAGCTCCCCAGGCAGGCTGAGTGCTGAGCCTGGCAGGCGGCAGAGGCCCTGCCCCAACACACAGCCCCTGGGGCACAGAAGGGACCCTGCTCTGCACCACAGCCCTGGACACTCCTGCCTGCATCCCCGGCCGCACAACCCGCAGCCAGAAGGGAGCCCTCGGTCCCTGCACGCTGACCCTACAGCACACAAGCCCTGCATGCCCTTCAACACCAGGTGTCCTCCTGAAAGCTTCTATTGCCTGAGGGCTGTAGTTCCAGGAGAGCCTGGCAGGGTGCTCAATGGCATTGCCCTACACTGAGAGACTAACTATGGGGAGGTGGCTGGGAAGATTACTCCCCCGACCAGCTCTCTTCTTCC
>NW_023309895.1:0-4989 GCF_011077185.1 Oxyura jamaicensis
TTCTATCTTAATAAACTGTCTTTATCTCAACTCACAGGCTTCACTTTTCCGTTTCTCTCCCCCATCCCAGAGAGGGAGGGGGGAGGGTGAGCGAACGGCTGTGTGGTGTTTAGTTGCCAGCCGGGTTAAACCACAACATGGGGGAAGGTCAACTCAGACAATGACGTAGGCAAAGCAGAGACGTTTAATGCCTTCTTCGCCTCTGTCTTCAACGCTGATGATGGGCTTCGGGACCCTGGGTGCCCTGTGCTGGAGGACCTTGATGGTGGGAATAACAAACTCCCAACCGACCCTGAACGTGTGCGGGATTTGCTGCTCCACCTGGATCCATACAAGTCCATGGGTCCGGATGGGATTCATCCCAGGGTGCTTAAAGAGCTGGCTGACGTCATCGTGGGACCTCTCTCAATTATCTTTCAACAATCTTGGGAATCTGGAGAGGTCCCAGTAGACTGGAAGCTGGCAAATGTTGTGCCAATTTTCAAGAAGGGTCAGAAAGAAGACCCTAGCAATTACAGGCCTGTCAGTCTCACGTCAGTGCCTGGTAAAATTATGGAGAAGATAATTCTTCAATTCTATTGAAGCACACCTGGGGGACAATGCAGTCATTGGTCCCAGCCAACATGGGTTCATGAGGGGTAGGTCCTGCCTAACAAATTTGATTTCCTTTTCTGATAAGATCACCCGTCTAGTCGACCAAGGGAAACCAGCTGATGTGATCTTTTTGGACTTCAGCAAGGCTTTTGACACAGTTTCCCATAGGATCCTACTGGACAAAATGTCCAGCATACAGCTAAACAAAAACATCATACAATGGGTGAGCAATTGGCTGACGGGCAGGGCTCAAAGGGTTGTGGTAAATGGGGCCACATCAGGCTGGCGGAAGGTCTCTAGTGGGGTCTCTCAAGGCTCTGTCTTAGGGCCAGTCCTCTTCATTGTCTTTATAAACAATTTGGATGTAGGAATAGAAGGTGTTTTGAGCAAATTTGCTGATGACACCAAACTTGGAGTTGTAGACCCAGACGAGGGTGGAAAGGCCTTGCAGAGAGATCTGGACAGGTTGGAGAACTGGGCGATCACCAACCGCATGAAGTTTAACAAAAACAAGTGCCGGGTCCTGCACCTGGGATGGGGCAACCCTGGCTATACTTACAGACTGGGCGACGAGAGGGATCTGGGGGTCGTGGTTGACAGCAAGTTGAATATGAGCCAGCAGTGTGCCCTGGCAGCCAGGAAGGCCAACCGTATCCTGGGGTGCATCAAGCACGGCATCACTAGTAGGGCAAGTGAAGTGATCGTCCCGCTCTACTCTGTGCTGGTGCAGCCTCACCTTGAGTACTGTGTGCAGTTCCGGGCACCACAGTATAAAAAGGACATTCAACTGTTGGAGAGTGTCCAGAGGAGGGCGACGAAGATGGTGAAGGGCCTGGAGCGGATGACATATGAAGAGCAGCTGAGGTCACTGGGCCTGTTCAGCCTAGAGAAGAGGAGGCTGAGGGGGGACCTCATCGCGGTCTACAACTTCCTCACGAGGGGGAGTGGAGAGGCGGGTGACCTATTCTCCATAAACACCAGTGATAGGACCCACAGGAATGGGGTGAAGCTGAGGCAGGGGAAGTTCAGACTAGATATCAGGAGGAGATTTTTCACTGAGAGGGTGGTTGCGCACTGGAACAGGCTCCCCAGTGAAGTAGTCACTGCACCAAGCCTGTATGAATTTAAGAAATGTTTGGACTGTGCACTAAGTCACATGGTCTAAACTTTTGGGTAGACCTGTGCGGTGCAAGGAGTTGGACTTGATGACCCTTATGGGTCCCTTCCAAGAAGCAGCAAAAGGTGAGGTAGCAACTCAGGGAGCTCTGATCCCAGACGGACAGATTCCCCTCGAAGGTAAGCCTGTATATAACAAAAAGGACAGGAAATTAATAGAAGGTCAAAAAGGAAAGTATAATCAGGAGGGATGAGCTATCACTGAGGAAGGAAAGCTACTCATCCCCTCCAATCTATTGTGGTCACTGGTGAGGGAGGACACAAAAAAAACACACTGGGGAATTGACGCCTTATATAACTATCTAATTGGGAAAATCATTGCTAGGAATTTATATGCCATGATCACCCAGGTAACTCGGCAATGTGACCTTTGCTTCCAGACTAATCCCAAGAACACCCCTAAGCCAAAGATGGGTCAAATTGGGTCAAATTGCCCAACAGTGGCAGATCGACTTTTCAAAACTCCCAAGGGGGGGTATCGATATTTACGAGTATTAACAGATGCTTTTTCAGGATGGCCAGAGGCCTTCCCCACCAGGACTGCCAAAGCCCGAGAGGTAACCAAGGAGTTGTCACAGGAAATAATACCACGTTTCGGAGTTCCAGCCACCATGTCCTCAGATAGAGGGCCACACTTTATCTCAGAAATAGTACAGCAAATTAGTTGGCATTTGGGCATAGATCGGGAATTCCACACTCCATACCACCCCCAATCGAGTGGTCAAGTGGAGAAAATGAACCATTTAATCAAACAACAAATTGTAAGGTTAGGGCAAGAAGCTAACTTGCCCTGGCCCCAAGCTCTCCTGCTAGCATTGTTGCCCTTTGAAATGCTGTATGGGAGACCATACGGGGTCCAGAAGGGAATATCTTCCCAAAGCAGGGAAGATACACTAACTGCTTATATGGTGGCCTTGAGTAAACAACTCAGAGAAATAGAAAAACATGTGGCTGGAACTTGAAGTCGAGAGTTGAATGGACCTGTGCATGGTATATAACCTGGGGATTATGTGTATGTTCAGTCTCTTGCAGAAAAGACTTTGGAGCCTCAGTGGGAGGGAGCATACCAGGTACTCCTTACCACCTACACTGCAATAAAGATCAGAGAACAAAGTGCTTGGATCCACCATTCTCGAGTGAAGAAAGCTCCAGAGACCCCTTGGAAAGTAACACCAGGTGACCACAAGCTGAAACTAAGGATCACTTGCACAAAATGAATATACTCAGGATGATTTATGTTACCAAATGGCTGGTGATCTGGTAATTCAAGGATCAGAGAATATCTTTGGGGAAGAGGGGCAGAACAGGTGGCCTTGGACTCAGGCATATAAAAAGGCCAATGGATATTATAGATATCCAGCACCCAAGGAATTAAATCTGTCAACAGTGGTCATGCACGATACAAAAGTCTATTTAGAAAATGAATGGAGCCGGGATAATAAAACAGGGTTTCCGCAGCTTTGTGGAAGAGTAGGCCAAGAAATAAAAATAGGTTGTAGACTAGTTAATGGATCCAACTACTAAACAGTTGCCGAAATATCAATAAAACCCAAGGGTGGGAAGGAAACTCAGGAAATGTGTCAACCCAGGAGGGATTGTTGGTTGAATTTCACCTTAGAATCACCAACCTTAGCGTGGTGTATGTGGGCAGGGAGGGGTGGGGGGAGACCAGAGTGCAGGTTGGCGTTCCAATTTCAGATAAATACAAAAGGCCACTCCACCCCACCTTACAACCAAATTAACTACCTCAACTATGCCCCTACCCACCGAAGCACCAGCTAAGTCTGGGCATAAAATTTATGAGATTGGTCCATATGTGGTAAGAAACACAGGCCAACAGCTACTGTTATTTAATCCGGAATGGTCCCTTAAAAGTGTTGAATTAAAAATGCAGACTAATATCTCGGGGATCCAACCAAGGTGCTCCCCTTTCCTAAAGACATTATTCGATGGTTGGATGGCATGGTTGCCAAAACGGAAGTACCTTAGAGGAAAGAGAGATGTGACTGGGATACTAGGTACAAGCTTGGGAGTCCTAAACGGAATAGACTCAGAAATATTAATGAATAAATTGGCTACTACCACAAGTGATTTGACAAAATTAAAACAGCCCTTACAGTCATCCTTATTAGCATTAGGGACTAGCCAATGGCAGGTGTCAAAAGTATTACCGAGAATAGAAGAGACTAGGGACCAAGACCATAGAGTAATAATTGATGCACTCAGCACAGTTCAAGACAATATATCTTTAGCACTTAGCTGTATACAAGCACAGTTATGGATGCAGGCAACAGTGGCTCTGATCATTAGAGAAGGGAGCGAAGTCCGGTTGAAGTCCGAAAAGGTTGTTTGGGATAATGTTACTGATTTTGAGAGGAAATATCAATCCTGGTGGACTCTAGTAAATTTTACCTATGATCCCATTGCTAACATGGCTACGGCCTTTGTGCTTACTACACGTAATGCCACAGTTTATGTTATTCATCCTATTATAGCACTGGGATTAAACCATGAGGAGATGGTGCTCTACCCTTCAGAGCATAGAGCATGGGCAAGGATGGTGAATGGGAAATGGCAAACTGTAAATCTGGAATCATGTGTTACCGGGAACAATGAGGGTTCATCTGCAAAAGCAATATGACTGATGCACAGGATGTATGTCTTGATACTGAACAAGGGGTCTGCCACTTTGAAATTCACCCAAATACTGGTCAAAAGACCATACTTGTATATATTGGGCAGGGTTGTGTGTGTTTAAGAATGGTTTGTAGAAGTAGATGGGGAATTTCTCTCTCTCAAAAATCATTCTAACTTCTGTATTTGTAACTTTGTTAGGACTGTTGGATGTGAATTTCTGTATCTAGCACTGGTAGTATCCCACCAGCTGATCAAGGCGAATTATACCATGTTGTCCTGGTTTCAGTTAAGACAGAGTTATTTTTCCTCCTAGTAGCTGGTAGGGTGCTATGTTTTGGATTAGGATGAGAAGAGTGGTGATAACACGCTGATGTTTCAATTGTTGCAGAGCAGTGCTTACACTAAGCCAAGGACTTTTCAGCTTCTCGCTCTGTCCTGTCAGTGGGCAGGCTAGGGGTGCAGCAAGAGCTGGGAGGGGACAGACCCAGGACAGCTGACCCAAACTGGCCAAAGGGGTATTCCATACCATCTGACTTCATGCTGAACAATATATAGGGGTGGCTAGCTGGGGTGGGGGGGGGG